>NC_056728.1:779146903-779446903 GCF_019279795.1 Protopterus annectens
ACCATTGTAGATATTCCATGCAGGGTCCTATAATACATTACTGTCACATACTAATAACTTTGTTTTTTACACTATTTTTTTTCATAAAAGCATGTTTGCACACTGCGGCTCGCTTTGCAAACATATCCCAATTATTAAAAAAATACAATTATTTTAAATTATTTCCCATATGGTTTTGGACACACACTGGATAGTTTTGCACATATCTGTTTCTGCTATGCTATGTCTGCTGACCTACCTGCTCTTTTATGGCACTGTTTACTGGTTTGCACACCTGTTTACTTTCATGTAAGCAGTGTGCCACTATGCCTACATGGAAAAAACTCCATGTAGGCTTTATTAAATTCCTCCATGGAGTTAATTCCCTATGCCAGACTATTCATATTTGTACAAACACATGACATGCAGTTAAACTGTGCTGTTATTTGCAGGTAAGCACTCCTTTTATAAACAGTGGATGTCATATGGGCATTCATCGTGATTAACGTGACCATCTTGAATAACACTGTTATGTTAGCATAAAGACTAATGCATTACTACACAATTAGCTATCACACATGTTGTTGTAGTCCTACTGGGTGAGCCCAGGATATGGACCTTCAGACAGTTCACTGTTCTACACTAAAGTCAACAATGTTTCCTGCTGTGCTATACTGAGTACTCTATAAAAAAAAGTTGTTAAAAGCAGTTGTCATATGATACTGAGATGAGTACAACTGTCAAATATAGATGCAAAATTGTCATATGTAGAGCAAGACTTGGATAAATCTACATGAATAATGATGAACCTATATGCATATGAACACGCACACATGTCAGCCAAGTGGGTGCCCAAATGTTTGAATGCTGACAAGAAAAGATGTTGAGTGGACACTTCCAAGTTGATGTTGCTGCATTTACATCCAGCTGGTGCCAAATTTTTGGACAACTAGTTACTGTTGATGAAACATGGTTACACCACTATGATCTAAGACAAAACAACAGTCCATGCAATAGCTGCACTCAGGTTCACCAAGGCCAAAGAAGTTCAAGACCCAAAAGTCAGCAGGGAAGGTCATGGCCACAGTGTTTTGGGATCAGGAAGGTGTTCTAATGACTATCTTCCAAGAGGCCAAACAGTTAATGCAGAATACTATTGTAACTTGCTGTGCCAATTAAAGGAGGCATTTAAAGAAAAAAGGAGAGGGAAGCTGCACAAAGGAGTTTTCTTTTCGCAAGACAATGTACCTGTTTACAAGACTGGCAAAACGAAGGATGTTTTGATGAAAGTGGGGTTTGAGTGCATAGACTATCCACCCTGCTCACCAGATCTTGATCCATCGGACCATTTCCTGTTTCCAAACCTTAAAAAGAGTTTGAAAGGATGACAATTTTCAAGTGATTTGAAGATGATTACAGCAGGGCAGTATTTTCAGTGACCAGACTTCAAACTTTTTTTGGCAGGGTTACAGAAATTTCAGACAAGATGTACCAATGTGTTGAACTCCGGGGAGAATATGTTGAATAACTTGTAAGTTTCCTGGCTCCACTTCATTCTCTTCTTGGTCAGGCTTAGAAATTTCAGCACCCCCTCATAACTGACTATGCACATCAACAGTTATACAGATGACTACCCTTTCAAGAAATACATGCAGCAATCTGAAAGATCGACTTGCATTACACTATACAGACAGTAGTGATCAACACATGTTGTGATAATCACTATCTTTTCAGTTGCTCTTAATAATGTACAGTATTGCATCCAATGGATACGTCCTCTACACAAGAACACTGACATCATTGTCATATGTGCAAAAAATGCTCTGCAGGTACCACAGGACGGCATAGCTGTAACTAGAAATTCACACAATACATGAAGTCTGTGACAGTGCCACTCACAATCAGTTTTGTGTAGTATAGTAATGCAAGTTTTACAAATCAGCAAATGTGCATTATCAATATCAGTCTCTACAAAACCAGAAAACACCTATTTAGGGCTTTGAGCATACAGTGTTAATGTTACAAAACAAAAATGGAGAGTCCTATTTGTTGAGTCAAGTAAATTCAAGTAGTTTAAGGGTTGGATTGCTAATTCTTACATGTGCATTTGTACCTTGTCAATCTGATCACATCTGTTTTACTGGATATGGATATCTATATAAATCATATCTATATCAGTACATACCTATAGAAAAAATACTTAACTTTAGCACTTAGACACACAAATAGCAGGCACTTGCTGTGTGCATATTGTAAGATAAATACAGATATATATATATATATATATATATATATATATATATATATATATATATATATATACATAATGATATAACACCACAAACTTCAGTTGTTTTTCAAGCCCAATAAGGCGACCTCGATAGCGAATTATGAACAGAATACAGACAGTTTATTTAATTTGTTCACAAGTATCCACACAAACAAATCAGACTTGGCGCTTTCATTTCCTACCACGGAAACATCATCAGAGTCAATGTCAAAGTTCCCGCCTTTACTTAAATGGACCCAACACCTAAATACCTTAATTAATTAATTATGGCTTCATATTAAAAGATACAACAACCTAAAACTATAATACTTTTCATATATATTCATAAAATTTATAGCCTTTCATACATATATCAACATAATACCTTACAACATTATAGATAAAGATTATATAAAAACCTAAACATCGTATACAAATATAAATATACCTATTAACAAAAAAAACTTTTCTCCTAACTTAAATACTTTCAATGTTATCATGTATCACATATATTTTTAAAAAATATAAAAAACTTTTTTTAAATAATTTTTTACTTATTTAGTCAACGTTAACCATTAATACTTGTTTGCTTTAATTTTAAGTGCTGGCATAAGTGAAATATAGTCATTGAGTCCTGGTGGGTTGCAAGCCTCCAACTGCAGTTGCCATATAAGTTCTCTTAACTCCAGTTGTGTTTCCCAATCACCACCTCTTTCACTTCTTATAACCTGCTCTGTGACCCAAAACTTAAAATCAGCCTGTGGACATATTACTGTATGTCTATAAAGGGCATTAGTTTCCCTTTTCCTATTAATATCATATGTGTGCTCATATATCCTTTGTTTCAGACTCCGCTCTGTCTTTCCCACATAATATGAGCCACATACACATTTAGCCAAATACACTATACCCTTTGACTGACAATTAACCCTTAGAGTAGAATGTCATGTTAATATGCTCTATATCTAAAACCCTTTGGTTATAAACAAATGAACATTGTGGGCACCTACCACATTTGTACGTGCCCACCTTCCTTTTATTCTTAATACCTGTTCCCTCTCAAAAATGTCCTTCAAATTCCTGTTTTTCTTATACCCAAATTTTAACTTCTTAGAAAATATTTTAATACTAGTGGGCATAGACGAGAATAAAGTCCAGTTTCTATATATAATGTTCTTAATATCCTTAGTGTCTTGACTGTACGTCAGTACCATATATACATCTCCTGTCTCTTTCCCTTCGTCTAGCTCCCTTTGTACTAATTGCATACCATTACTGTTACTGTGTCCACTTGTTATTAACGGTATATATTTCTCATTCCACCCTTTCAAAACATCTTGCTTAATATTCACTATAGTCTCTACAGGATAATCCCTTTCTTCAAGCAAACTCTGTATATAGTCTAACTCAATCCTCATGTCATCTTCCTCAGATGTCATACGTATCGCCCTAATCATCTGACCTTTAATAATATTTCGTTTGTGATTAATAGGGTGATTGCTACTATAGCGACCATATTTCACTTATGCCAGTACTTAAAATTAAAGCAAACAAGCATTAATGGTTAAAGTTGACTAAATAAGTAAAAAATTATTTAAATTTTTTTTTTATATTTTTAAAAATATATGTGATACATGATAACATGAAAAGTATTTAAGTTAGGAGAAAAGTTTTTTTGTTAATAGATATATTTATATTTGTATATGATGTTTAGGTTTTTATATAATCTTTATATATAATATAAGGTATGTTGATGTATGAAAGGCTATGAATTTTATGAATATATATGAAAAGTATTATGGTTTTAGGTTGTTATATCTTTTAAAATGAAGCCATGATTAATTAATTAATTAATTAAGGTATTTAGGTGTTGGGTCTATTTAAGTAAAGACGGGAACTTAGACATTGATTCTGATGATGTTTCCGTGGTAGGAAATGAAAGCGCTAAGTCTATTTCATTTGTGGGGATACTTGTGAACAAATTAAATAAACTGTCTGTATTCTATTTGTAATTCGCTATCGAGGTCGCCTTATTGGGCTTGGAAAACAACTGAAGTTTGTGGTGTTATTGTTTTTTTTTTTCTTCAGTCGTTCCATTTTGGATTATTGGTTGAGTATACATAATGATATGAAGTTGTGTATCCCACCTTACTTAACCTATACAGTTGGACTATGTTGGGCTCAAAGTCATCATCTAACTGATTAACTCTGAAACAATACTGCACTGGTTTTGCAAACACAAATGCAACGTCATTTGACTCTCCCTGCTATCACATCTCAGTAAAGACAAAAGCTTCAATTTCATTTTTTTTAGTATTTCAGTATTTTGATAGACTTCAATCCCAATTTATGCATCACTGCAGGTAATGACAATTTCATCAACATTTTTCTCTCTATTGTCGCCTCACAGCAAGACATTGTCACGTTCGATTCTCAGCTAGAGCGTCTTCTGTGTGGAGGCATGCGTGAATGGGCATGCCTTCGTTGAAGGTTGTGCATCAGGGCTGGTAACTCGGCACGTAAAAATCCACTACTAAACATTAGTGGACCAGAGTTCCGCTGTGGCGACCCCTAACCAGGATAAGCCGAAAGACACAACAACATTGTAATATTATTATGTACTTTAGAAGCTGCAACTCAGTGTACTATTCATTTGTTTTTTTCTTTATATGTGCAAAATCAAAAAGCACTACTAAAAAAAATCACTAGAACCCTTCGCTATTCTATGTGATGACTGAAAGGAGAAATTAAATGGAAAAAGTTTTGCAAAGATCATTCAGGATGCACACACATATATATATATATTATATATATAAAAGATTTGTATTGTTATTCTTTAAAGCTGGCAAAAAGGCAGGCTAAATTGTGCACTGAAGACAAAGATTTGAAGTCTGCCTAGACTGAAGTTACGAGTTGTCACATTTCAAAGCTGAATACAAAATCCTCGAGTCACTGCTTTAAGCTGTCTGCAGACAAACCAGCGAAGATGTTAGTGCGATCAGAAGAAAGCAGAGTAAATATTGTTTCACAAAGTATTAAAAGAATAACTTTTAAGAATGGTAAAAAAAATAATAGTTCAGTTCTAAAGTTCTTCACACACACACACACACACACACACACACACACACACACACACACACACACACACACACACACACACGCACATCTGCAATGCGTATGCAGCTGTCATTTCAACCAACTATGAAAAGGTAAAGCATTACTGAATGATGATTTAGAACAGGGTCACAAATAAATGTAATAATGGTCAAACAACGCCACCTAGAGCATAAACAGTTGGTACTGCATAGCTCACATCATTTTTTTTCCCCTGAAACCAGCAGTTAAGAACTAAATATCTACTAAACTACTAATAATCAATCACTTACTTCTTTAAATTACAGTCTGTCAGCAGCTAACAAGGAGGGGGTCAGTATATGGTTGCACTTGAACTGCTATGCTAGGGGCTGGATCAGCTGTATCATAGCAAAAGCAACAGCTATTACACTGCAGTCGGTACTGAATGATGTTAGTGATTAACATATATGGACTGTTGCCTACAGAGTAAATAGTACAATGATTCCTCCATGCTGTTTTTATGGGAAATTATTTTGTTGCATACCGTTACAAAAAAATAAAAGATTTAGTTAAATTCACCTCAGTTTGCAGACTGTGGGTTTTGTTTACCATTACATAAAATAAACCAATCTGATTAAAAGTCTCAGAGGCAAAACTGTAATGACCAGGCTGAGTGCGGATTTGCTGGATTTATAGTAGTACAACTTTTGTGACTGGTGTTTTCTCAAAAGTTGAGTCTTGACCATTCTGTTGTTAATAATTGTTTAATGATCGGTAGAGTTGTTTTAGTCTTTTTGGACATCAATCTCTGAGAAGGTGAACTAAGCAAATTATCTCAAGGAATGTTCCTGAGATTAAATAGGTTAAGGAAAACATTGGTACCATCTCTCTTAGATTTCTTCAAGTACTTCGCACTTTGAACTGCACACTCAGCTAATCCATTGGACTGTGGATACTCAGAACTACTAGTAAAATGGACAAAGTCCCAAGGCTCAGCAAATTTCTTGAATAACAGTTCAGAATCAAACTCTATACCTTGTGATTGTATGGTAAGGACCTTAACCATTATACCAAACCAACCCACCATAACTCATAATTCTTGGAACTGCATCTGTCCTTACTTCACTGAAGTCCTACTTTGGCTAGACCTTCTTGACCTATGTCAAGGAAAATTAGAAGAAAGGAAATTAAAAGACATTGAAGAGGTTCTGGGCACTATACAATACCTAAGTGATATTATAGAAGGAAAAAGCTCTTAGTTAATGTGGAAGGCGGCTATTTTCTTTAAGCCAGTAAACTGTGCACAGTTGTCAGATATGACTTTGTGCAGACTACCATGGACAGAAAAATGTCTCTTCAACATCGTACTGACAGTGCTAGACATTAAGTTAGGAAGAAGGTCAATTTCAAACCAATTCTTATAAGAGTCTACTAACACTAATTAACGTTGACCATTCCACTGGAAAATATCAGTAGCAGCCGTCGACCATGGTAATTCATGAATCTGGTTTAGCTGAGGTCGTTCTTTTTGTTGGTGCAATTTATTGCTGTTGCAAATTGAACATGCTAGAGTTTCCTTCTCTATATCTTTTGACATAGAAGGCCAAAATGCTATCCCTCTTGCCCATCTTTTGGTTGAATCAGTACTCGGGTGACCACAATGCCAAGTCTTGATATATTCCTGTTGCAATGCTGAAGGAATTTCCACTTTAGGACCTTTCATGATGATTCTGTCTTCCATCAGAAGCTCATCTCTGTAAGGAAAATACTTCTGTATGTCAAGTGGTAAATTGGTTTGTTGTGCTGGCCATCCTTGACTGATAACATGTTTTAGCTTCTGAAGAATTGGGTTGGAAGCCATATGATTTCTGAGTTCATCAAGAAGTGATAAGGAAAACTTTTTGACTTCTCTGACTCCCATGACTTCAAGATCTGGTTTCTCATTGTCATGCTGTTCTGTTGTTTGTCTGGGCACTCTTGACAAATCTTCAGCAAGGTACCGAAATTAGCCTTTTGTATCGACAATACTTAAGTTGAACATTTGCAATTTTAACCTCATGCGATGCAAGAGTTCTGGGGCTGTATGTACTGGCTTTTTCAGAATTATCGCTAGAGGTTGATGATCAGTTTCTATTTGGATAGGTTTGTCATAAACACAGTCATTGAACTATCTCTGTCTACCAAATGGTGTACTGAAAGTGGTTAACAATGAAGATTTGCGATCTAGGGAAATTTGTCAAAAGGAACTTTTTGCATCTAAGACTGATGATGATGGGGATGTTTATGCACATTGTTTAAATCTCTTGGATCAATACATATTCGAATATCATCTGAGTTTTTCTTATGAGCTACAACCATGGAGGATATGCATTCACTTGGTTCTTTTACTTGAGTTATCATACCTAAATTCACCATTTTGTCAAGTTCTGCTTTTACTTTGCTCTGCATTGCTACCGGAACCTTCCTTGCTGGTCTGATAACTGGGCTTACTTCATGGTTTAATTTCATGGAATCTGTGACTGGAAGTTTGCCAAGCTCATCTTTAAAAATATCAACATATTCACTAAAAAATTATGTGTAAAACTATCGTGGTTGTTCAGACTTATATGGTGGACCTCCTTATTAAATTAAATCAGTCTCATTCTCAAACTGTCTTTGAGGTCTAACAGTGACTGCATGCATCTGTTGACTACATAAAAATGCAAGTCATAGCTGTTCCCAGCAGAATGGCATATGATAACTACTACGCCATCAGTTTGAATCTCTTCACAACCATAAGCAACTAGTTTTGCACACTTTGCTTAATCAAGTTTCTCACCAGCAGTGGCGGCTGGTGACTTCAAATCATAGGGGGGGCTGCAGGAGACAGCTGGATGGGTGTGGCCAACAAGACAGGGTGTGGCCAATAAGACAGGGTGTGGCCAACAAGACGGGGTGGCTATGGTGCAATGGGATCAATGCTTCACATACTTATTTACATTAAATAAATGCTCAGTCAGTATGGCACATGCTAAATAGTCTACACAGCACACATTGTTACATCACCTCCACAGTCACACAACATAGGGGAAGAGAAAAACTCCACAAAAACAGTGTGATGCATGTTCAAGAAATCTCCTGATTTGCTCTAACATGATTATATGATACGTGATTTCTGAGATACATGACTGTGATGAGCCTAAATTTAGATTATTTGTCAAGCACTAAACTATATTTTGCTATATTTTATACTTTTTAAAAGGGAATATACCACTCATTTTAGTGAAATAATTGCAAACTACTTTCCAGAAAACAAAATTAATTAGACTAGGGTAGCTTTACCAAGTTGCATGACTACCTAGTTCTAGTCAAATAATATGGCTAAATAAAAACAGGTTAGCAAAAAAACACACAATCAACAATTCATTATTTCCATGGTTATTTCTTTTGGTTTTTAAGCTGGTAAATAAGACAGATCAAATCGTTTGTTGGTGTACTTTAGTCTATCCAAAAGGCAGAGGATATGTACTGCAGCACGCATTATAACTATTCACTTTTCTATTTACACAGTACACTGTACATTAAAACAAATAATAAACTGTTCATGCAGCTATCTTTTCTAGTTGAACACAAGCTCACCAGGACCTCATATCTAACTGTGCAAATGACATGACCAATTGGAATGACAGCATTCCAAAGTAAAGTTAGCTTAACCAACAGCACATTCTAGTTACGATTTCTTATTAACTGCAAAGCTTAATTATTGCATTACTTTTCAAAATGTTTATTAAGCTGTTTGTTTCTACTATGTCTTAGTTTTGCTTGCAGAATTGTAAACAGAAAAGAACAATGATAAATTTGTCCAAACCAAAAGTTCCTGCCCACAGAAGAAATCAAGTGTTCCTAATTTCTTTATAGGCATCTTATTATGCAAATTAACATTGTCAACAAATATTCCATCTCTAGTACTTAGGTATATTCCATCCCCAGTACTGCAGATAACCTCCCATCGCCTTCAACACTCTCCTTCAGAATATGGTTACCACACAGGCACCCTATTGGCTGCTTTCAACATATACAACACCTTCTGTGGCTAACACCTGCTGTGCTCTGTGCTTTATATTAACTTGAGTACATCTTTCATTTCCAACATCCATACTCACAGTAATGAAAGAAACACTTATCTTTTTACTGAATTTTCTGCCACAATATGGAAACTAGGCAGTACACTTTTATTTATTTGAAGTTTGTTAAGCAGGATGTTGGGTTGGTACAGGGCCCTTTTCAGCCACTATGTGGGACATAAGGCTACATATCACTGTATAGGCACAACTATTTTCTTAGCCTCTCCACAAAAAAAGCTCTGGCCTCATCTTCCCTGCTTCCAACACTTGTGTATGGTGCTCCTATCCTCATCAATCTACAGTCCTCCTTGAGTACAAAACTTGACTCTTGCTACAACAAAATTGCTAAATTTGCTACAAACACAAAATTTTCTACCCATCACTGTTCCTCTCTGCATCAACTAGATTGGTTAGAATCCCCTCACTATCTCACTTTTCTATGATTAACTACAGCCCACAAGCTCATCTATAGTCCAGAAATCTGCCCTTACCTCTTCTCTATACTGACCATGTATTAGCCTAACCGACACCTCAGGTCTAAAGATAAAATGCTACAATCCATTGAGAAACCTAAGCTCACAGCTGGTCAAACATTGTATTCCTATACCATCTCTAAAGCATGGAATAATCACCCCCCTTCACTCAGAACTGTCAGCAATCCTGCCTCCTTTGAAAAAAATCCCTTAAACTACATTGTTGCTCTCATTGGTTATGCTCCTGCACCCCAACTCATGACTTCCCTCCCCAATGTTATACCTCTCACTATCACTTCCTTCCCTATCACCCTGCCTACCTTCTGCTTCCTTCCTTGTCACTTTAAAGTGTCCTTACCCTCCATAGCCTTTCTAATCTCCTACGATTCCTTACACTGCACTAACCCATGGCAATCAGCCTAGCAGATATACTACATTCAAGCGTTATTTGAATGCACACTACAAACCTTGTAGATTTATTTTTCATTCATGTGTTATGTGAACATATGCCATTTATTATTTCCAGTTTCTACTTTTCCAGGATTGTAACTTTTTTCACTATTGTTTTATTAGTTTCATTCAATGTAATAGTAGTACCTGATGTCCTCTACTATGTAAATGAATACATTCTTTGTAAGTAATTTTGTGAACTTTTCCATGAAGTGTATTAATGTTTATCATTTGTATGTAATTTTGTGGAGCTTTTCTATCTGGGCCTCCAGTGAAAATGGGCTCATTCCAGGCCCAGCGGACTTTCCCAGTTAACAAATGCAATAAATAAATAAATAATATCACATGCAAAGACATATATACATGACATATAAACAGTATTCATGAAACTCATAATAAGCCAAAAGAACAATAATTAAGTAAACATGCAATCAGTTCAAATGAAACAGAGTACTAGAATAAATACATTATAGGGCTTAGATTATTGATTCAGAATGAAAGTAAAGTCTGATATCTACTGGACATAAGAATGTAAAGTTGAAAAGATGTACTTAATAAAATAACCAGAGCTATACATCAAGTTCCAGCTGGTATCCTTAAAACATATGCATTTATTAAAGCATCAAAACAACTTCTTCAGAGGTAGGTATGTACCAAATTCCAACAAAGGAACAAACATCCCCTGTTTAGTTACTTCAGGCTATACTAGCAATAGCTCTTTGACAATAGCTGTTAGGTAGCCTTAACTTAGTATGATAGGCTAACTTTAGCAAATAACTATAGCACAATAAGTATACTTTATTTGCAAAACTCAGCTAAGTTTGCAGACTACTGGTGACTGTTATTAAATGTCAGTCTGAAAATGAGATCAGAAAAAGTACAAGACAATAAAAGCACATTTCATGTGCTAAGCAGTAGCAATTCCATTTTGTTGAGTTTCAACTAGTGAAGTAACCTGGGCTAGTGAAGACAATCATTTCCCTTACAGAGGTAAAAAAGGAAAGGAAGTAGGAAAACATGAGATAGCAGATCACAATGTGAGCCTGCTGGTGAATACGTGCTGTTTTCTTCAGAATTCTGCCCTATGTCTGTTGATCCTTATTTGATACTATCAAGTCTGCATATAAATACAGCCATAGTGAACCAAGGTTGTTGTTGAAAATGGACTGCTGAGCAGTGCACATACCCAGTTATCAAATTACAGTAAATAAGTAAGTAAATAAATTAATATAATAAGTATGTAATGGTAAAAGTGACTGAAGTTGGAATGACCGTTGGCTTTTTGCTATTTTAAACCAGTGGGGGAAAAAAAGAAAAGGTATGGCTGCTCAAATACGAATGCCTAAATACTCAAAACGTACTACAGACTGACATGCACATTGCATTATATGACCTGATATACAGCAGTGAGTGGCTGTTGGGTGTCACTGACAGCGGTAGAACCAACGCTTTCTATATGCCTACATGTAACAGTTAATAGTTGCTACTTTTGGAATGCCAGAGACAGTGAAAATTAATGTTGGGTCAACTATTAGCAGCCACCAATGTAAATAGCCCTGAGAATGCTGAAGAAAACACAAAACAGAAAAGTAACTCCAGCTAATTGTCTGGTCAACAGCTTTATATGGAAATGTAAGCTGAGCTAAAGGCATTGCCAAAGCTAAAGAGATTCACTAGATACAAACAAATTAGCATGTTGAAAGCCTACAAGGCAGTTATTCACCCCACAGTTAGATTTACATGAGCTGCTCTGCTGTTTATGCACAGCTTCAGACACAAGGGATATTCTGCATCCAGGCCTATGGAAAAGAAGCAAGGTAAAGAGACCAGAGAGAGAAAGACAAGTGAAAGGACTAGTGATTACCATGACAAATGGAAAGGCCACTTTCACCTGCATTGTTCTTCTTACAATACTGTACTTATGGAATGAAATAAATAGTAACGCACCTGTTTTGATTGCAGAAGAACAGCTGAAAGAAGCAGAAATTTGCAAATAATTAAATCGAAATCCACAGTCCTCCTGATTGCCTCGCTCTCTGTGTACTTTGGAGACTCTTGTGCCAAAAATAAAAAAAAAAATGTTTTCAAACTAAATGCCGAAACTCCCGGAAAGAAAAAAACAATATGATAATCTCAGGTCCAACGCCGAAAACTGACTGACTGATTCTCGCTCTTTTCCCAGCACATATAGCCTGGGAAGAGAGCGACAACCAATCAGCAGCATTTGCCCAGCAAGCACGTCATGACATGCCTGCGGACGTCGCAGTCCGAGCCCCTTCCATATCTATGTGGTTTGTGTCTCAACCGCATAGACTTCTGGGCATCACAATGATGCCTTCATTGCTCCTCCGGGCTGCAATGAAAACATTGCAAGAATTTAAAAAAAAAAAAAAAAACAGTATTGCGATTGAAGTGCGCAATGCGCATGCGCGTACTTTCGAGTCGCGGACTCGAAATTTAAAGTGGAATAAAAAGAATTTTTTTTTTTTACATTAAAAAAACAAACTACAGAGTTCTAAAAAAAAGCTGAGGGAGCTGCAGTCCGGCAGTCCGATGCCACGAGCCGCCCCTGCTCACCAGCTTTTACTTTAGCAAGCATTTGTGCTGATATAACACTGCACTTGGATCCCGTGTCTACTTTAAGCTCTACAGGTTTCCCATTAATTCATACAGTACAAAATATTTCACTCTTTGCTGCCAACTGATAATCTACTGTGTTAACTGTTTCATCAATCACAGAGACACCATCGACATAGAAAGTTTGCGCACGGCTCTCTATCTGATCTACCTGCTTCTTCAGATGCTCTCCATTAATAGAAGTATGTGTCACTTTAGACTTGAAAGCCTTTTGAAATGATTCCACTTTTTACATTTGTAACACTGCTAACCAAAAGCTAAACACTTCTCTCGTTTAAGTTCATGGCTGCCTCCACAATTACAACAGTTAACAATGAGGCTAGGTGTGGAGCAACCTCTCAGTTTATATTTCTTTTTCAACTTAGCTTAGCTTTATGTTGTACACTATCAACATTTGCAGATACTGCATGCATGCTTTTCTCATTTGTAAGCATACTCATATGCTTTTCTGGAAGCTCATATATAAGACAAATCTTAATGGCTACCCAACGTTAAATCACTGTCTCGAAGCAAAAACACCAGAGGTCCAGGTCTGCAAAATCCCTCTGCCATAACATCAAAATTCATTTAAATATAAGCATAGACCAGGTACTTGTAATTATGATTAACTGCACAACAGCCTCTCTGAAAAGGCTTTACTGTAACACTACAAAAGCTGTCAGCATTCCAGAAACTTTGGATAGTTTAAAAAGTTTTAGTTAATGCAAAAAAGGAGTACATTGTGAAAAAATGTGGTCATTTTAGCCTCTTCATACATTTTAAACATTTCAGAAATTATTTCAAACACTTCTGTAATTATTTTGAATACTTTTATCAGTATGTCGCTATTTCAGACATTTTCTTTATCTCGGTATTATTTTGAATGCTTCGCCAGTTATTTGGCTACTGAAAAATCATTTAAACGAGTTTAAGTACCTTTGAATAATCACTGACCTGTTTGTGAGTTTGGCTCCTGTATATTTCTTCACTTCTAACTGTGTGTCTCTTGGTAATTTCAGATCCCATTCTGATACCATGTCACATGTCTCATGTATTAAATGAAACACTGAGGCTGGGTATTCGTTCGTCATTTATTGTACATAAACCCATCATGAACTGTAACTGGAACACATACTTTAAACTTCATTAGTTAACTGACTGACTTGTTACTTCAAACACACTTGCATATGCATCTCTATTCATGCCTGCACTCACTCTGACTGACTATAGAAAATGACACTGATCTTGCATGTGCTCAGTAACTTATATGCACATGCTGTCTAGCTACAGTGGCTGACTAGGTAAAATACACACAATGATCTACACATAGGTTCACAGATTCATAGGTTTATACTAAACTAATGACCACCAAGGTCTTTACAAGCCTAGCCGTGCAACCCAACATAGCTTTTTCCACAAGTACCTTGGACACCTATATGGTGGGGTATGTTAGTAAAGAAGTAACTAAGGGTTATGTAGGGGGTATGCTAGCTGGGGATTAATTTACTTACTGTTGACCTCTGTCCATCACAGACATGGGGGCCAGGCTGGAGGTGAATTTGTGATTTTCCATCCAAAGATCAAGGTTTCTTTTTAAGAGGGTCTCTGATGAATTCTACTTTGTGTAGATTTGGAGCTTATTCTATAGTGTGGGGATCCTTTGAGACACATATCGGTCTCTCCAGCATGTTCTACTTATGTCATTAGGCAAAGTTCAGGTCATTGGATCTAGTGTTTCTGGTGCAGTTTGTTTTGCAAATGTGCAAGAGATCCATCCGAACTGGATCTGAGGATGCCTTATTTGTTTGGCATACCTTGCCTCTCAGTAACTTGTAGGAGATGGAGTACCAAGATAGGGCCTAAAGGCAACCTCTGTAGGACAGGGTATTCTTACCCTGTATTCTCCTGGTGAGGAACTTTTGAGGGCATTACAGCTGTTGTAAGTGCCTGGTGCAAAATGGGGCATTGTACTTAATGACTGGTCTGATAAGGGCTGAGTAGAATGATATTAGAACTTCCTTGGACCTGGATGTCATACCCTTGCTTGTGAGTTGGGTAAAACAGAATGATTGTCTTACTATCTTGGCTACATTAATCGAAGGTCAGATTACTGTCTACATATGTTCGCAGATCCCTAACTTTTGAGTCAACACTTAGGGGTGTTTTATCAATGGGGCAATTATATTGAGTGGACAATTTCCAAAAGGGCACTATAATGCATTTCTTTGCACTGAGATTTAATCTGTCGCTTTGGGACCAGTCATTTGTTTGTGTTAGATTCTCTTGTAGAACACTGCTGTTACAGACAGAATCTATGATAGTTTCCAATTTACAGTCATCTGTGAACTTGGTGAGCCAGAGGCCATTGGCATTAGCCTTTACTTCCAAGAAGTGGATGCCAAACAGGAGCAGACCTAACATGGAAACGTGGGGTACTTCACTTGTGACCGATCTCCTGGTGGAGGTGGTCTCACCAATCCTGACTTCTTGGATCCTATCTGTGAGCCAGCCGGCAGTCAAGTGAGTTATGTAGGGATTTATGCCTAGTTCTGAGAGTTTATCAACAATACCTGAGATGGGTATTGTATCGAATGCCTTGGCCAGGTCAAGGTAGGAGGTATGTACCATTTTCCCCTCATCCATAACCTTGGTGATCCCCTCGAAGAAGTCTACCAGGTTGAGTAGGCAATACCTTCCCTTAACAAAGCTAAACTGGGATGGGTCCAATGTCTACATGTTACCAGTGTCCTTGTTGATCATTTCCATGATGATTTGTTCAGCATGTTAGTGAAGGGAATTACAACAGTACACTGGTGATGGCATGAAAGGGTCTCTCTGTTTTACAGCTAGAACTTCATGAATTGGAAACTGTAAAGTAACAATTAATCCAAATAAATATATCAGAAAACTTGGATTTCTGTCCCCACATTAATATGTGCGCGCATATGCATATACATGGACATACAGTCCCTTATATTCACAACCATATTAATTTGAGCACATGTCATGATATTCCTATGCACTGTTTTTTATGGCACAGTAAGAACATTTGTCAGGTTTGTGTTTAAATACTACACAAGGAAGAAGTTGTAAGATTTCAAGTTGAAGAAAATGTACATACTTACATGAGTAGTCTTGAGTTCAAAGAACAAAAGGGAACAATTCTTTAAGTGACCTCCCATGGTCAGGGTGACATAGTTCATAAATGGATTACAGTTCTCGCTTGCTTATTAAGTATGCAGATCAGGGGCGGCTCGTGGCATCGGGCTGCCGGACTGCAGCCCCCTCAAACTTAAAAGTAAAAAGAAAAACAAGAAAAACAAAAAAAAATTATGTTTTTAAATTTCGCGGACTTTGCGCATGCGCAGTAGACCCGACTACCGTCGGTCTATGCGCATGCGCAAGGCGCAGCCCGGCAGGACCCGTAGAAGGACACAAGGAGACGTCTGTGCACTTTAAAGTGCACAGACACGCTGGAAGGATAGATCGCGTCCGGACTGCAACAGCAGCAGTCAGAACACTCTCGGGAGGGAGCTTGGGATCTCGTCGTCGGGTAGGAGCTTTGCTGGGATCTCGCGGGGTCTAGTATTGCGCGGGCATATGGAGAACAGACAGGTAAGTGTATTTTACTTTATGTGCTTTTAACTGGATAGAGTTGTGTGTGTTAGTTGGTGCTTTTAACTTGTGTGTTAGTTGGTGCTTTTAACTTGTGTGTGTGTGTGTGTTAGTTGGTGCTTTTAACTTGTGTGTGTGTGTGTTAGTTGGTGCTTTTAACTTGTGTGTGTGTTAGTTGGTGCTTTTAACTTGTGTGTGTGTGTTAGTTGGTGCTTTTAACTTGTGTGTGTGTTAGTTGGTGCTTTTAACTTGTGTGTGTTAGTTGGTGCTTTTAACTTGTGTGTGTGTGTTAGTTGGTGCTTTTAACTTGTGTGTGTGTGTGTTAGTTGGTGCTTTTAACTTGTGTGTGTGTGTGTGTGTTAGTTGGTGCTTTTAACTTGTGTGTGTGTGTGTGTTAGTTGGTGCTTTTAACTTGTGTGTGTGTGTGTTAGTTGGTGCTTTTAACTTGTGTGTGTGTGTTAGTTGGTGCTTTTAACTTGTGTGTGTGTTAGTTGGTGCTTTTAACTTGTGTGTGTGTGTTAGTTGGTGCTTTTAACTTGTGTGTGTGTGTGTGTTAGTTGGTGCTTTTAACTTGTGTGTGTGTGTGTGTGTGTTAGTTGGTGCTTTTAACTTGTGTGTGTGTGTGTTAGTTGGTGCTTTTAACTTGTGTGTGTTAGTTGGTGCTTTTAACTTGTGTGTGTGTGTGTTAGTTGGTGCTTTTAACTTGTGTGTGTGTGTGTTAGTTGGTGCTTTTAACTTGTGTGTGTGTGTGTTAGTTGGTGCTTTTAACTTGTGTGTGTGTGTGTGTTAGTTGGTGCTTTTAACTTGTGTGTGTGTGTGTGTGTGTGTGTGTGTGTGTGTGTGTGTGTGTGTGTGTGTGTGTGTGTGTGTGTGTGTGTGTGTGTGTGTGTGTGTGTGTGTGAAAATGCCCCAGGTGCTCATGGTGGTGTGGTAGGGAATACCTCAGGCTTGAACCCTGTACCCTGTATGCAGGTGTTAAAGACTTGAGTTCCCTACCCACCACCATTTGTAAAAAAATTGCAGATTTTTGCCTCATATTTGATCTGATCTGTTCCTCATAATATCTGTGGTTTGTAAATGTTACATTGCTTGATATTTGATGGTCTAGTAGTAGCATTGTTGCCTCACAGCTGCAGGTTCTCAGGTTTGATTCTTGGCTGGGGTTCCTTCTTTGTGGGGTCCGTATCTTCTCCCTGTGTTTGTGTGGGTTTGCTTTTGTGTCCTCCCATGTTACAAAGACATGTCTGCATTATTTCTTCCTGGGCCTCTGCTGAAAATTGTTTTTTTTGTTCCAAGTCAGACTGTCCTGATTAACAAATGTTAAATAAAATTGACAGGCATTTGAATTTCAGACTTCAGGTTTCTGAATGTTTAATTCCTTGCAGATTTCATGGTGCAGTGGTAGTATTGGTGCCTCACAGCTATAGGTTTTCTGGTTTGATTCTTGGTTGGGGTGGCTTCTGTGTGGAGTCTGCATCTCCTCCCTGTGTTTGTGTGGATTTGCTCTGGTGCCCTGCCATTTTACAAAGACGTGTCTGCAGTATTAATCCCTGCGTCTCTGCTGAAAATTGTTTTTGTTCTGTCCGCAGTAAAATTGACCGGCATTTGAATTTCAAACTTCATGTTCTTCAGAATACATAGTAGCACAACCTTTTTTTCTAGCAATTTTCTAAGTTTATAAGATTAATATTTTAAATTTGTCCCTATTTTTGGGACTGTATTCCCCATTATTGGCTTCGTCAGGTTTTGTGCTAAGGTTGACAGCTATGGCAAGAACTGAATTCACTGAATATGGACTGTAGAATTGTGCATATTTACTGATAAAGGTGCACTGTAGAATTGTGCATATTTACTAATAATGGTGGACTGTGGAATTGTGCATATTTACTAATAATGGTGGACTGTAGAATTGTGTATATTTACTGATAATGGTGGACTGTGGAAGTCTGAGTAGACTTTTTTTGATAAATGTTCTCAACTGGGCAGTTTTGCCATTATGGGTGCATATGTTTTGTTTCATTGCTTACTGGAAAAATGTTCAAAACAAATTTAAAACACCCTCTAACAAGTGTACTGTATTGTACAAGGAATATAATTTTAGTACAATGAGGAAGGTGTATCAAAGAGCACATGTATGTTTCATATGCAAGGGGCCTATGATTCGAAAACAGCCCAAAATTCATCTTTATCTGCCACTGGCAAAATGTATTTTCTTTGAATGTGGGTTTCAATACTGTTTCAATGAATGTGAGTTTCAAGGGCAGAGAAGTTTTAATGCTAAGTTTTCATTGTGAGACTGCATTGCTTTGTTTAACAGATGTCTTAATGTTTGTGCTGTAAAATACAAAATAAAACTTTCAAATGAAGTCCAACTCATCATTGAAGTAAAGCAGTATGCACATTAGTGTTTATGGTAAATGGAGTGAAATAGCCAAGTAATGGTTCATTGGAATGGCTGCAGAGGCTCCATTCAACCATTATTTTGTCAGGGGAGGGCAGCAAACTCAGACAGGCCCAGCTGAACTATACCTCCCAACTGTCCAGATTTTCAAAGAATGAATAGATTTTTGCTTCTTATTTTTGGTTTGTTGTTCATAAAATTTGTAGTTTTAATTCCTAAATGATTTGCCAGAAGTCACTAAATAATAAGTTTCAGACTTCATAACCTTCATAAAATGCATGTTAAAGTAAGAGCCGTTCTATCAACTGTCTCAATTTATACAAGAGCAATTTTAGTACTGTTTATATGTGCCACCAATATATTTGGCCTTGTTCAGATTTACTGCATTAACAGGTTGAGAGGTACATGCAAATAAATTGCTTTATAGAATTAGGCATAGCCAACCTCTCAACTGTCCCCAATTTTTGGCTCAAAATGTTGCTCTTCCCCTAATAATCCCTCCAAAATAGCAATTTTGGAAGAAAACATGGAGGGTTTACAATTAAGAAATAACTGTAATAATCAAAGTTATAGATTACTTGAAATACATGTAGATTCTTTTATTTTGTCAGCTGCTCAAGGTAGCAGTACTAATATTAAAGTGTCCCTTCTTTGACAGGTAGCAGCTGTATTGTGTGTCTATTTTATATTTTTGCATCACATTTTGGTCCATTTTCATAAAATTGTGTTTTTGGCAAATTAGTGACAAATCACTAAAGACTGAAGTTAGAAAATGACAGACATTTGAGTTTCAGATTTTATACCCTTCAGAAAATTCATACTAATGCAAGACCTATTCTATTATATTTCTAAGTTTATTAGAGCAATATTTAAAAATTGTCCTTATTGTTGTGCCTTTGTCCCACTTCTGTGTATGGCTTTGTCCAGATTTCTTGCTCTTGAGGTTGAGAGGTATGACAAATGTGTCAGGGCCATCACAGTCAGCCAGAGAGATTTCAAATTGTGATATGCTTGTTGCACCCCACTCCCCCATGTAGTGACTCTGGATGTGTCCAAGCAAGGCAAGGAGTAGTTGTATCTACCTTGGATGGGGAGGACACACTGCATAAGTACTACAGTGGCTTTTCATCTGTCCTTGATTTTGCAGAATGGTCTGTTTTCTGTCCTATTTTGTACTGTTGATTTATGCTTATTACTCAAAGTGCCTGTTGCTCTGTGTTTAAGTAGCAATGCTTTAATAACCATAAGGTAAGCTTGTCTGACATCGTAAGATGCAAGTAAGCTTTAATAAGCATACCGTTAAAGAATTGCCAACATTGAAAGCCTTTCTGTTGTTGCCATGCAGAGAATACTTGACTAGATAATGTATAAGCCTTGGGTATTAAAGGACAGGATTCCATTATTTTAAAAAGCTCATTACACTTGTTGGAGACTTCCAGTCATCTCTACAGACTTTACCCGTAAACTAAACAGAATGCCAATCATGTGTGGTCCATAACCTGTACAGTAATCCTTTAAGCAATGTATCTTGAGCTTGTTTCTTGTTTGCTTTTCATTTTTTACTTTTATCATGTTTTCCCCATGAAACAAGTTGTCAGGCAGCAGGTCTTTTTTGGATAAGAAACATTTTTACAAGTGGGGGCATCACATAGATTTCTACTTTCAGCATGTTGCTTGGTACTTTAATAAAGCTGAATATATTATTAGAACTGCAGTGCAAGGAGAAGTGGTTTGAGTTGAGTGCTTCTGGTTTTTCTTATACTTGATTTTGACTGGCATTCCAGTAATGTATTTAAAAAGTAATTTATTTTTCATGCCTCACAACCTTTTGTTTCCATCTAGATATTAAGTAAGCTGTCATGCAGCCAATGCATTGAAATATTTTTATTCTTCTACACTTATTTTTGTCTTGATTGGACTTTCATAATGATGGTTTGCCACCCAGGGCAGCGTATTTAATTAAAATTAGTTTTTTGTGGTTTTGTGCATAGCTCCTCCCCTTTATGGTTGACCACACCCCTTCCCTTTGACCCCACCCATTCAGCGTCTCCTGCAGCCCCCCTGTGATTTGAAGTCACCAGCCGCCACTGATGCAGATATTACATTTTAGTTCAATAAATGTACATCTGTTACTACTATTAAATGCTTTGTTTATTTTTCTATTTAGTTCCAAGAAATGTGCAATCAGCAATGTTAACATCATCTTTAATGTTGCAATGGTGTACAGCAAGGGTAAGCTGCAACAATTTATATTTAATTTATCTGATTTTTGATTTTTTATCCAGGTTAATGCACTGATCATAAGCACTGATTTAACTCATTAACCAGGTAGAATGCTTACAAAATAGATAATATTAGTAAGACACACAGCAAACTGATACAGGAAAGTTTTGAATAGGCAATCATACAAATATGGCACACATTAGACTAAGTTAAACAAGAACTGAACAGACATCTACACAACATTAGCAGGCACATGGGGAAAAAACATTTATATTACTGAAATACAATAAGGAGATCACAGTACTATTTACATGGGAGTCAAGACCTGAAGCAGAAGGCTAATGCACTGTAGTACAGGGTCACATCATGGGTGGTGTCTTTTGCAGGGGATGGAGTACACCTCAAAACATCTTAGCATGAGAATTTGTGACAAAGCCAAAACTAAATCAGAGGCAAAGGCTGCGAATCAGTGATAGAATTTAAATATCGCTCTTATAAACTTACAAAGTTGCCAGAATAACAGGTTTTGCATTTTCTGATGAATACATAGTCTGAAATTCAAATGTCTGTCAATATTTAATGACTTCAACCCTTAATAATTTGTCAGAAGATCACAAATTTCATAAAGAACCAACCAATAACAATAATATGAGGCACAAATCTAGACAATCTGCAAAATTGTGGACCATTGAGAGGTATGGGATGTGGAGAAGGGGTCAAGATGAGTTTATTAAGGGATTGTAGTGTTAAAGGAACTGGAAAACTGAGCACTTTAAGAAAGGAATTTATTGAGTTTGGATAAGACCTCCATGTGGTGATGTATATTTCTGAGGAAAGGTGGAAATTATTCCAATGGGTTAGGTTCCAGGATGGAGAAGGAGGGGGTTGCTATGATTCAGTGTGTCTTGTGGTGCTCTAAGATTGATGCCCATATAGATATGAAATCTAAGGCTGTATTTAGTTGAAGTTTTTTGTAGTCTGCCAGTGAGACATGGAAAAGCTTTGAGTTATAGAAATTTGAATAAGAAATATCCTGATATCAGGTCTGCAAACTCTTGAAATGAGAGCCACTGAGCTTTTTTAAGACTGTGTCATTGTATCATCAGAGGGTGGGTGTAACATATGGAGGAATGTTAGATTTCTGGAGAGAAAGCAGACAATAGGAGAATACCCTACTCAAACCAGGCTGAGCAAAATTATTTTGTTGATTGCATTTTTTGGAGGAATATGAACTTTATTAAGCCCAGAAGAGTAACGTATTTATTTTGGCTTTGGTCGGATCAAAGTAATATTAAATGAAATTAAATTGTCTGGCTAGGTATCAAAATATTTGAATAGTGTGGTGTTCTGTAAGTTCAAATGTAACTTACATTTAAATGGATATAAGCTAAGTTGTTTCTGAGCCTCAAAATATTTGTTCTTCTGTGACTAATTATTTTATTTGTCACTTGCTGGAGTTCTTCCATTGCAGTAATTATCCATATTACTCAGAATAATGTAGCAACACAGGGCCATCTACCCTGCAGCTATAAACTACTCTATATTTTGTTTACACCACAAGATGTCCAAGTGATAGCCATATAAGGGCTGAACTTTTCAACTGCAGCAGTTGAACAGCTTGATAGACAAAGCTTTGCAAAATTAATTTTTGTCTGTTTTACATACCTTCAAAAGAGAATTCTGTACTAAATGTGAGCATTGAAAAGTTTTATTATATAGCCCAGCAAATGTTTGCTGTAGAGTCATAGATTGGTACTAGGCTAACTGCCCTTGCAAGCCATTTTAAGCCTAGACAATTATCCATTGTGAGACTCAAACCCTGCATCTTGTGTTTGTAAGGCAAACACTTCAACCATTAGTCCACCCTCCCAACAGTTATCCACCTTCAAGACATTATTAAGTCATTTCTATGTCCTTATTAGTTTCCTTTTCCTTTGGTTACAGATTTCTGTGGGTTTATAATTTGATTTTAGTGACTTCCCTGCAAATGACTGCCCATCACCATGTTTGTCCTCCTATATAGTAACAATTAACTGTTGAGTCTTTAACTCCACCATCTTTGGGAGGCTCAGGTTTATGATGAGGTTTACCAACACAAATCTATCAATCACCCCTTCTTGTGCTTTGAAAATACTTTTATAAAATACTAGGAATAGTTCCCCAATTCCTTACTTTTTGTAAATTTTCAGAATTTAGGATTCCTCACCTTTACTATTGTTCTTTCCACTTTCTGCTTCCTTAATCTCTGCAGTGTGCGTGTGTGTGTGTGTTCTAGAATATTGCCCAAATGTCACTTTTCCATGCTCATGCATATTCCCTGACTGCTCTTTGATGCTCTGTCCCTGGAACCTTGCTCTCAGTTACTCCTGCTCTTCATCAACGAGACTCTCTAAATTATTCTGCAACAGTGTAACCCTTGTCACTATTATAATATTTTTAATAATAATTTTCTCATTTTTCTGTTTCCTTTGTTGCAACAAATAGTCGAAGGTCTCCTTTCAGAACTTCCCAAACATCAGCAATATTTTCTGACCCATTTCCCATCTTTCCTACTACTTCCCGTATCGTATCTGCTACCCAGTCTTTAAATGTCTTCCCTTTTCAGTAAATAAGTAGGAAAGTACCAATGGCTCTCTCTATCTCTTTTCCCACTACCTTGGTCCCTTATGCTAACCTTTATAAGTGACTGATCAGATAATGTAATCATAAGTACTTCTTGTCCCTCAAAGTTAATGAACATGCTCTTCCATTATATCGCACCTTTCCACCCTCGTCCAATTCTTATACCTGGGAGAATGATAAGAAAAGTTTGTTTGAGTTCCTCCCACATCCTCTGTTCTAAATACTTTTATACATTTCTACAAGAATACACTCTCTGTCAAAATGGTCACCCTCCTTGGGCCCCTGACAAATCATCATTATTACAGAGAATATTCCAATATCCTCCTAATTATACAATCCCTTGCAGAAAATATATTATGTCACTAGCATTCCCCTCAGTTCTAAAACTGCAGTCTTAGGACATACATACATATTCACTAAGGTAATTCTGTTTCCAAACCAGAAGTCTCCTCACTGCCATAAACCATGTTTATCGTGTTTTCTTCCTCTATTACTATAAGAACCTCCATCCCTAATAGTATTACCAACTCCCTCTTTTCTGACCGTGGTATTCAGCTGAGTAGCCCCGCTTGGATCCCCTTCGTTTATTAAGCTCACATGTTCAGCCTCATCTAAATGCATCTCCTGCAACACTGCCATTTGAGCCCTGCTCCTCTGAATGTAAAATAATACCCTCTAAATTTTCTCCATACCTACAAGGCAAACATTTCAGGTTATTATAGAAAATGCAGATATTTCCACAGATAATCCACATTTTCATACTGCATGGCCTTTTTTAAATGTAAAACAGTCCTCAAAACTCGATTCCCATCCCAACATATTCAGTGAATAGCATTTCACTACACCTTATAAAAATATTGTAACATTTTTACTGGCCACATGTTAATAACTTTCATAAAGTTATAACCTCCTCCCAGCAAGGAAAACAATATCCAATGTTTCCCATTTATGTAACTTTTCTATTCAGCTCTTCGATTTTCCTGATCCTGATTATCTTTTATATTATTTAACTCTGGTCTTATTTTTGCTTTACAATACCACAGTATAGCAGCTGCTCAAATGGTTAGCATTGCCTCCACACAATTCAGCGCAGTCTCCCTTTAAGGCTTAAGTCAATCATTTTGCTATGTTCAATGCAATAAGGTTGCCAAAAAAAAAACAGTCTGCAGCCCTTAAAGATCATGTTCAAAGGTATGAAATGGAATGCCACGTCTGCATTCTCTTTCTTTCTTATATGAACAGACATTGGTGTCCAGTGGCTTTTAGTTCTCATTTTGACACAAAATAAAAATTTGATGTGAAAGTAAGACTTAAAAAAAGAGGTGCAGCTATCTCCACATTTATGCCCTTCAGGGTTCAACAGTTGTGAAGAGCATAAGGTACTGATGCTGCTCAAGGTGCAGAACACTTCTGTTATCCATTTCATGCTTTGCAAAGGTGTAGTGAGTTGACAGTGGTGTAAAAAAACAAAAAAAGAAAAATTAAGCAGAATGAGCACTCATACAAGAGGAATATTTAACAGATAATTGTATTATTCTTTAAAGATTACCTTTCTGGGGGGCTTGGCATTTTATTTTGTTGCTTGAATATTTTCTGACATAGCAATGCTGGCTTCCAACTACTGCAGCCCACAAAATCATGTCATCATGCTGCTAGGTGTGATTACATCACAGACTGGGTGCACAGGCATTACGTGTGTCATGCACACGAAAATACGTTTATTTGACTTTCAGTCAGATTCAAGAAACTCCGTTAGGTACTGTGCAGAACCTACATGGAGTGTATTCGCGTACACAATACTGCACATTGTATGGCATTGTGCAAACTTGCACCATGAATATTAATGACGCATGGCACACATAGGGAAGGTTTCACTGCTTGCCCTGGTGTTACTGGCTGCAAAACGTGTATTGTGAATGTGGATCATTCCAGAGCAAAGGGCAAGCATATATTTTCTCAAAGATATGAAATATGAAACACAAATGTATATGTCATGATATATTGACTGCAATCTTCAGTGATTTCACAATAAACTACACAATTTACATGGAAAAGAGCAAATATATGATGCAAATATCTGCATAATCTGCAAAACTGTGGACAGTCTGCCTTTTGTGTTTTAATTATTTTTTATCTTCTTTTTTAATTAATCAATTTATTTATTTATTTTAAATTGTCAGTGTTTGTGCAATGTGCCTCTTGGCATAAACATGTTTAGCTATACGCTAAAGTGATTTGCGTGGAGTGCAGCAGTGCACAAACTGGAGGAATGGACCACCGAGGTTGTAGACAGGACCCAGACAGCCAGACATATGAACTGGATACACTCAATTAATAATATTGTGCATCATGGAGCTGTGTTGCACTACTGTTAACAGCAAGAACTTCACAATAACTAATAAGATAGCAGATATCCATCTCACTAATCCCATGGCAGCAAGTATTAAGTGTAGGGATGGAGTGCAGATGGTACAGGGTTCTAGTACAGGGTCTGCAAGTTTTGTTTTGAGCACAGATTATAGTAATAAAATACAAGATATACAACAGTTTTTCAATCTTCTTCTTGTAATAGCTGTAGGTCATAACCCTCAACTATCCAGATTTTCACAGAATATCATGATTTTTTACTCATATTTTTGGTCTGCTCCTCATAAAATTTGAGATATTCTGTGAAATCACTGGAATGATCTGAGGACTGAAGTTACTAAATAATGACATACATTTGAGTTTCAGAGTTCAAATCCTTCAGAAAATGTATGTTACCACAAACTCTGTTACTCTAGCAACTTTCTAAGTTTATAAAAGCAGTATTTAAAATCTGTCCCTATTTTTGGACCTTTGTCCCCCTATTTTGTCAGACTTTGTCCAGATTTCTAGCACAAAGAGGATGAGTGGTATGCTGCAGGTATCAGAGAAACGTATATTATGATGAAATTGACTAGCCCATTTACATAAGTATCGGTATACCTAATCAGCTAGAAATCCCTTTGTTTGCCACTGCTGCACATCGCTTACTATTGAGCAAATGAGGTACTAGCAGTGCACACTCTTATCTACCGTGTCTGAGCGATAAGTGATGCGCAATGTTTTCAAATGTTGCAAATTCAAAATGAGGGCACTCTCAGTAAGAGCGAGATGTGAATAGGTTGGAAACAGCACCATATAAACTGCAATTGGTGAGAAATGCTCACTAGACATTAAGCCTGAAATACTGCAGGCATGTCTGGAGTTGCTGGAGAGGATGTGCACTTTTGGTTGCAGTGTTGGGGTGTCCAGGAGTCCAAGATTTTTGTTGAACTCCTAGTTAGACAGCAATGGCCCAGGTTGTTGCAGTGGGACTATTCCGGCTCAGAATATAAATCTGAAGCCTGGAATAGTGTTGCCAGGACCTAAACCAGTGTGACAGGTATCCCCCGCACAGGTGAACAATGCAGACATCATTTTGATGACCTCTGGAGGAGGAAGTGGGATACCCTCAAACTTTGGATCAGGGAATGTCAGGCAGAGGGCACCCCACAGTTGTGTAAGTGTCAATTTCATTGAGTAATTTTAAGAGTTAAAAGATGAATATTGTCAAGACTGGTGTTCATAATGGTGTTCTGTTCTGTTTTTTCCACAGCTGATGAGGACAGTCTCTCAAAAGTCCAGTCCCATGCTGTGCATCTAGCAAGGATGCAAGAAGCACCTGATATGAATGCATTATAACAGTACTGTCTAAATAGTATATTAACAATAATAATAATGTTTATATTACTTTTGCAGCATTAAAAGTTAAGGACCGTTTTGTATCATATTTCTCATTTTTTCTATATAGGTCTTAATATATGCAGGTGTATTTTATAATTACTAATGCTATCTTGTTAATTCACTATGTTTATTTACAAATGCTTATACATTTTTGTATATTAGAAAGAGTTGTAGGAACAAACTATTAATCAGTAATATTCTTTATCATATTTAAAATATCTTTCATATACTCTTATGTCATTAACTATAACTTCTCTTAATGTAAATGGTTTGAATAATCCAAGGAAGAGGTTTAACTTATTAAAATATGTGAATTTTAATACATCACAAGTTGTTCTTCTACAAGAAACACATTTTACAGCTACAGAAAAAAAATATTTGTATCCCTAATAATTATTCAGTACTAGCACACTCCTTATATAAATCAAAGATGAGAGGTGTCATGATTTTATGGAAGAAATCTGTTGTAAATCCACAAATTATAAACAAATATGAAGATCCATAGGGGATTACTAGGGTCTATATCAGAACATCGAAGTTTTAAAACTTCAAATGTTCTAATATCGACCTGTTTTCAGCGAACACTAAAAATAGCGAAGCTGCAGAACACCGAATTCTTGGCCGGTTCTGTGGCTTCGCTATTTTCAGTGCTGTTGTGGAAAGTTACGGGTCGGGTTCAGGTAAGTGTGCAATTGTATGGAAGTTAGGGTTAGGGCGTGGGTTAGGTGAGTTAGGGTTAGGGGCGGGTTAAGTGAGTTAGGGTTAGGGCGTGGGTTAGGTGAGTGTGCGATAGTGACGGACCTTAGGGTTAGGGTTTGGGTTAAGGTAAGTGGATAGATAGTAGTGTATGTACAGGTTAGTGTAGGGTTAGTTGTAGGATTTTAAGTGTATGTGTGTGGATTGATGTTTTTAGCTGTGCTTGTGTTGTGTGTATGTGTTTTGGAATAGCAAATTCTTTCCTTGGGAAAAAAATTTGCTGTTCTGAATGTTCGAAATTATGTGGTTTAGCTATTTTAGATTCAATGAAATAGCATTTGCTATTTTCATCTTTCGATAGCGTGATATAAACGCGATTACTAGCTATCATTATTTTAAGCTTAATAATAGAATTTGGACATTAGTTAATTTTTACTAGTTTCCAGGACTTGGTGTAACAACTGCAAAATGTCACCTTAATCATATAAGTAATATCCACAAAGGTAATCTTCTACTAGCAGGATATTTCAACTGCATCTTAGATACTTCTGACACTACAAATATTCAGCTGCTTAGACTTACTTCCACAGCAAAACTTCTCAAAAAATTGATTGAATCTCTTAAATTATATATGTTTGCTTGTAAATATAATAACTCTGAATGTTTATTTAACATTTGTTTACCGGGAAAGTCCAACTTGGAACTAGGCCAATTTTCAGCAGAGGCCCAGGGAGAAATGCTCCAGATGCATCTTTGTGATGTGGAAGGAAACCGGAGCACCCGGAGGAAACCTACACGAATGCAGGGAGGACATGCAGACTCTGCATAGAAGGCACCCCGGCTGAGAATCAAACCGGAGAACCTCTTGCTGTGAGGCAACAATGTTACCATTGCACCACTGTGCTGTCCATCCATGTTTCTCTCATACAGATCATAGATTTAAAACACAAACAAGAATAGACAGAATTTTAGTATCTAATGACTTAAAGTTAAAAATATCTTTTTCTGTACTCCCTTGTCCAATTTCTGGTCATGACTGTCTAACACTCAAGTTACAAATTAACTTTACTAAATTAACCTCTATAACCAGAATACCAGTATATATTACTAAAATCAAAGGCTTTAAGACATGGCTTCTATCAGAACTGCAGTGGGTTATGGCTGTGAGCTAAGTTTCCAGTGGTATAGGTAGGGTTGGCCTTACCTTAGGTCAAGTGGTGCCCTAGGAAAAAAGGGCTCCACAACCCACACACACCCCACAGGCCATGTGATGCCCCCATCCTGGTCTATTTTCACCATCCAGTTTACTGGAAAAGCACCCCTGCTAGAGCGGCACCCTAGACGTCCACCTAGTTGGCCTATGCCTAAGGCCAGCTATGGGTACAGGTTTTGGCAACTGGAACTTTGGGCCAGGCTCCACAGTAGTCCCCAGACTGCAAGCCTAGTAACTACCTATAGGCCTTTCACCTGAGTAAATAAGTCACTTACAATGAGAACAAGTCATTTGGAATCAGGGCATCCTTACAGTGATGTAAGTCACTTACACTGAGAGCAAGTGTTTTAGAATGTGATTGCTGGTTTGAGACTGATATCCCCCCAAGTGTTTTTTTTTTAAGTTTTGAGATTAACATTCTGGCCTAGGTGCATATTTATTTGTTTTTCACTTGTATATTTGCTGCAGACATTTGAGATTGTCATGTGCATGTATTAATATGTAGTATATACATTTATCTGTGCTTCCAGTAATATGACATATATTCTGGGCAAACACACTATAGATTCAGAATGTATTTGCATGACTTGGTACTGTCTGCTAAAGGTAGAAGCAAAAACTGGCCATTTATACTGCTCTAGTGCAGTGTGTATTGCTGAAGCATTGACAGCAACAGTACTGGGGTACATCTACAGATATAGGCAAACCTTTGCTAGGTTGTAAGCATTATGTAGGAGTTAGGCATGATATGGTATACTGTGATTCCATATACGCCAGCCAATATGTAATGCTTATTTTTTGTATGTAAGTAACAGTGGTGTGTTTTGGGCTTTCTGTGACTAAGATATAGAGAAAGACAGTGTGGGAGTAGAGCAGAAATGTGATGTGGCTGCATGCCTCTTTATAAAAAATAGCATATAGTTGCTATGCCCTGGCATGTTCTGATTATCTGGTCATCCATCATAAACTAAAAAAGTCTATGTTGTCCTGTACATGCAGCTAGAACTACCACTAATACAGAACTCTTCAAAGGCAGCATTGCTCTGCACATTTTATAAGACATATGGCACACATAATATTCTTTACCATACTGGATATACAACACTGCAGTAAGCTAGACATCTAAATGTGATACATTCTTATACAATGTGTTACACCATGCCCATCAACTGCATTCTCTATGTATACTGGGTAAGTATAGACATGTATGAATTGCTATATTAATATACAACAGTGTGTATGTTTGGAGTATCACAGGTCAGGACATGAAGAGGCCATACATAATACATATGTCTTTTAGTATGAAGGGTCATTTTCAGTGGTGCATACAGCACATGCAATATGACATAGAGAAAACTTTTTTGTTGCTAATGCCCATGTCAGGATGTATATGGCATCTGATACAATAGTCTGACACGTTGATACTTGATCAGGGTTTCCGCAGTTATCACTGTTAAGTAGACTGATCATTTCAGCAGCACAGAAATATATGTACATGTGTGTAGATCTAGTGCCATTGTTTGTTTATGTTACAGTAGGTGACCTGGAGTGCCAGGGACCTTTTATAGTCACAGCCTTGTTAATGTATGAAATGAAATACAATTTAAATGAACAAAACTAAATGACGCATAAGTACAAAAAACAAATGTGTAACAGCAGGATAACTACATTAGATATAGTATTAAAATGAGATATACTTTTAAAATATTTGTTTTAACATATATTTCTTTCTTTCTTTTCATTTGTTTCCTGGGAAAGTCTAGCTCAGTATTGAGAGACCCATTTTCAGTGGAGGGAGAAAAGATTCAGCAAGTGCACAAAATAAAAACAGTCAGAGATGACTGCAAACATAGCATAGAAGCTAACACTACAGTATCACATAACATAATACATGTTGAGACTCTGACTAGAAATTGAGTGCATAAGTGACAGACGGAAGGAGAATCAAATCAATAAACAAACAATACACACACATGTACAGTTAAACAAATTATACATTAATTGGACATAAGGCATGGATTAAGCATCCGGGCTCAATACAGAGATCATTAGCACTAGAGTGAGAATAAGACAGGTGACTGGCTAGAACAGAGATGAGATGGATGAGGAGGGAAATGAGAATTAGGGGGTACATGGTTGGTAAGGAATAAGAGTCGAAAAGAGTGGGGTGGAGATGAATACGTTAGTACTGATGAGCAGGATCACTTTGTGGGAAATTATTTTAAGAAAGAATTTATCTGGGGGAAGTGAGGTCTTTTATTTTGCTGGGTTAAGTAAGCTTCAGAATTAAACAAAGAGACTATAATATCATGAAGAGAAATGCTGGGAAAGCTTACATTTATAAAACGTTTATCAACCAGGAGTGACTGAAAGAGTGCTGTCTAGACTATGATTGATCGGGGTGAGAATTTGAGAAGATACTGGCATGCTTATTAGAATTTGTAGGGGCTGGAAGGGCAATGATATAACCAGCTGGAGTTGAAGTGGGATTTTAATAGTGACTTGAAGAGTCTGGGATTGGAGGCTTCTCTAATAGATAGGGGAGAGAATAGCAGAGTTTGGCAATGCTGTGTGAGTACAGCATCTTGTTATGGAGGTTTGCAATAGAGGTTACTTTGCACATGGATTTTTCTGCAGATCTGAGTACCTGTTTCATAGTCACACTGCAATGTAATTGATTAATGTAAGGTGTACCTTATACATCTGTAAGCAGTCCATTATCCAGGATTGTGGGATACTGTTGATTATTTGGTTTTCTCCTTACTGATGATAATGAGTCTGTGTTACATAGGTGGGAGGAAGGGCTCAGTAATAAATGTTATACTATTTTTACTGAGTAAGTGTTGTACTATTTTTACTGAATGACTACGGCCTTCTCCTAACAGATGATAATGACTCTGTGTTATATAACAGCTGCACAAGGTAATACAATGACTACCTACTCAACAGGTTATGTGCAGCAATTATCACTTGTGTCTGAGCATGCATAACTTTGTAGGAATAAAATGCAGGTCATTATCACATTAGGAATAAGTGCAGTTACAATGTAGCACTGAGGCATTATCACTTTTCAGGTAAAACTCTCAGCAGCTGTGCAATTCCGAGAAATGTAAAAAATATATTAAGCAAATTCTGGTCCCACTTGGTGTATATACTGATTTAATAATTCACTATGGTGTAAAGATTTCTGTTATTTTAATTGTTTTATTTAATTGGACATTTCTTAAACATTATTGTTTGGTGCATGTACAAACATCAACTCATTGATGAAAGCACAGTTCCTTTCCTTCAGTTTATCTGTATTATCACGAGTAACATACAGATGCAAGTATCCATTAACCCAGGTAATGCATATGATATACATATATATGTACTCTTCCAATAGATCTGTCAAGCATCAGTAGTAATCCGTTTGCATTTTCTTTCCTGTGCAGGTTCGTCCACCTTCTGACACTGACATGGCTTCACGAGCAGGAGAACGACAAGTGAGAGTGGGTAGGTGGCCATTCCTACATTCACTGGGCTGCCAGCCATGCCTCCATAACTGAAAACCAGTACAACTTGAGCTTCCCCACATTCAATGTGAAGGTGTACTGGATTGCAAGAAGAGGTATGCACTGGAGTGGAGTACTGCAGCTGTTGGAAGAGAAGTGTTCCATCTACCCTGAGACCAACATCCTTGTGCTGCACATTGGAGGGAATGATGTCATCAGTCAACCACTCAGAAGGCTACAGTTTCAAATCAGAGCAATTTTTGAACACCTGCAGTTGTTGTGGCCACGTTGTCATTTTGTGTGGTCTGACATAATTCCTCAGCATATACGGAAAACAGCTAACAGTCAACAGGCAGTGCACAAGGTCAGACGTTTACAGAATGGGTTCATGCAGGGCTTGATGCAGAGGATCAGTGGATCTACAATCTGCCATGACAGCATCACTGCAAAAGATGTTCACCTGTTCAGATGGGATGGTGCTCACCTAACTGAGGAGGGCATTGCGTTGTTCTTGACTGAACTCCACAATGGTGTGAGGAGAGCTATGCAGGACTGGTAACATGCAGCTTGTGAGAAGAATGGAAAACATCCATGACCAAGTAGGACCAGTATGGTAAGGAAAACTCTATTATGAAATATGTTGTGTAAAATATATTTTTCTGAGTTTGGCAAATAACTGTGGTAAGGAGCTGGTGAAGATGCTGAGAAAGAACAACTGCTTCAGGAGAGTGTTAGAACGTACAATCTAATATGTCAGTAACCATCCTGCAGTACTTCTTTTTTTATTCTGCTTTTATCAGGCATGTGTAGAGTTTAGATGACAGGAAGGGCTTAGTAATACAGAACTTGATCCCTTAGGTCCATTGCTGAATGGACACATGTAAAGAAAAAAGGCATAGGTAAGGCAGACTGCTGACACTGAAGGAGGTCGTGAGACTGTAGTGGTATCAGCTGTCTGAGTGGGTAGCCAGAACAGCTATCGGACAGATCAGATGGCCTTGCCTGCCACTGAACTCCCATGCCTGTCCTGGGTTCATTAGTGGAGTGGCGGTCCTTACCTTGTTTTTTGTGTTTACATGTACCCATTCAGCAGTATGTTGGCTATACCAAGAATGTGTATATTTACAATCATATGTGTCTACATGGTAAAACAACTGGATATGAATGCTGTACACATGTACAGGTGTCTGTTTTTTAGGACTCAGGTTATGAAAATTATGATTTTTTCATATTTTGGTAAATAACTTTGCAAGGGAGCATCTGAATGTGCTAAGTAATACCTCATTTTGAAGACAGTATTGTTAGTTCCAACATGGTAAAAGAACTGTGCCTGTATGTTGTACACATGTGCAGATATCAAAGTTTGTTTTGGACTTAGGTTATGGAAATTATGATTTTTTTCTCATATTTTGGTAAATAACTTTGCAAGTGAACATCTGAATGTGCTAAGTAATACATCCTTTTGAAGACAGTATTCATTGTCCCAACATGGTAAAATAACTGTATCTCTATGTTGTACACATGTACAGATATCAACATTTGCTTCAGACTTAGGTTATGGAAATTATGATTTTTTCATAGTTTGGTAAATAACTTTGCAAGGGAGCATACGGATGTGCTAAGTAATACCTCATTTTTAAGTCAGCATTGATAGTTCCAACATCATAAAAGAACTGTGCCTATATGTTGTACAGATATCAAAGTTTGTTTTGGACTTAGGTTATGGAAATTATGATTTTTGTTCATATTTTGGTAAATATCATTGCAAGGCAGCATGTCAGTATGCCAAGTAATACCTCATTTTGAAGACAGTGTTACTCCTTACAACATGGTAAAAGAACTGTGTCTGTGCAGTGTACACATGTACAGATATCACAGTTTGTTTAGTCTTGTAGGATTATGAAAATTATACATTTCCAATACTTCTCATTATTATGCCTACATCTTTTCAAGGGAGCATGGTGATTACACAAATGATACATCATTTTGAATCTGACATTTAGACGCCCAACTTCTACACTAATATGTACCCTCTATCTGTTGCAGGTGATGAAATATTATGCTTTGTTTATTTATCAATTATGAGAACTATTGTATTAATCATATTTCTGTGAATATCTCCATAATGTAGCATCACACAGTAATGGTTAAGGTATCATTTTAAAGCTGACATTGATACAAAAAAATTAAATACAAATTGTATGGGTCTACATGGTACATTGACCAAGATATTTTCCACAAAGGTAAAAAATATGCACAATATCAGCATTCCTTGCCAAATATTTAATAAGGACTTTGATATGCACTATCAACATTTACACTGTTGGAAAGGTCAGTGTCTGCTGAACAACTTTCACATTTACATTTTTAGTCTATTTATAGTTAAAGAGTTATGAACATTTGTTTTCTGTATGGTATTAGAAATGGGTTTTCTGAAAATGAGCTCAGGCTGCACTGTTTTTCCTATGGTGGAATTAAGCAGGCAGCTATTTCTGAGCTGCTCCTGAGTGAATGAGTTAAAACTAATAAAAATCCACAGTTTTGTAGTTCTTATAGATCCATTTCTCTTTTAAATAATGATTAGAAAATGTTTGTGTACATGTTTGTTGACAAAATGAAAGTTCCATTATCAGAATTAATAAACATTGATCAAACAGGATTCATACACAAGAGGCATGCACAGAAAATGAAGAAGCTTTGTTAATTAGTTTAGATATAGAAAAGGCCTTTGTTTTGGTCAACTGGGATTATCTTTTTGCTATACTAAATCAATTAGCATTTCCTCAGTCTTTGATTTCCATGTTAAAATCTTCTTATAGTCATAGCCTAGCCCAGGGGTCTGCAACCTGTGGCTCTGGAGCCATATATGGCTCTTCCACCCCTCTGCAGTGGCTCTCTGTAGCTTTGAAATATAATGGCCACTCTACTGCACAACACACTGACAGAGATTGAGTGATGGATTTTAAATATTACTCTTATAAACTTAGTTCTTTTATATTTAGTATAATAACTATATATAGGTTCATAGGTTCATAGATCAGTACTAAGCTAACTGCCCTTGCGAGCCATTTTTAGCCTAGCCAATTATCCCTTGTGAGATTCAAACCCTGCACCTTGTGTTTGTAAGGCAAACACCTTAATCATAGGCCACCCTCTCACCCTATAAAACTGTATATGCTGTGTTATCTTCATTTTAGGGGTCAAGTAGATTTTGTGGCGCCCAATGAATTTTATTTGGTGGGAGACGGGCCTAAAATGGCTCTTTTGATAGTGAAGGTTGCAGACCCCTGGCCTAGCCTATATCAAATTAGGACCTATCACATCAAAATATATTCCAATAACTAAAGGAACCAAGCAAGGTTGCCTTTTATCCCCCATTTTATTTACTCTTGCAATTGAAGTTTTTGCTAATCTAATAAGAAATAACACAAACATTAAAGGCCTAAACTATTTATAATCACTATAATTCTAAAATATCTATCCTAACTGTTGATATCTTACTTACTTTGCCCAATTCTGATACAGATTTAAATAAACTTAATTCTATAATAAACTACATTCTGGTCTTTGCTTTAATAAACAACAATCCAAATACATCATACATAATAGTAAGTTTAAAAATCAATCTATTAAACATAACATAATAGGAGAACATACTAGTTCACTGAATTATTTGGGTATAGTTTTATGTAGTTCAATAAATAAAACAATTGAAATTAACTATGAAAATATTATTTCTTTAATAAATACTCACATAGATAAATGGAATAATTCATTCTTCTCCTTTGAAGACAGTCTTCAGATGTTAAAAATGACACTATGGCACCATCACTCGATATTTCTTTAATGAAAAGAAATGGGGAAGATAGGAAAGTGGTGAAATGGGGAGCAAGCAGGGGGAAAAACAAAGTGAAAGCAAGGCAGGAATGTGCAGGAAGGATGTAGGAAAGAACCATAGCTATCCATTTCTGCAGAATAAAACATACAAATTTAGCTGAATTTGGACTGTCACCCCCCAGAGAGAGGGTGAGCACAACACAATCTGTTAAATAGAGAATTTGAAATAATCATATGTGTGTCATGAATCCACGTGTGCAAAATGTTTTTTTTTTTTCTTTGTGGGACAGATACCCATTTTCTTTTTTTGTGAGAGAGAGAAAGAGAGAGAGGAATGTTGGGGAAGGGATGTAGGACTGCCTGGGTGAAGTAAGTTGGGCAGGTGAGGAAGCAATTGCAGACTAACAAGACAAACAAGATAAGGGACTGGGATGGTGAAGGAACAAAACACCATGGATGGGGATATCAGAAACCCATGGACGTCAAATTGGGTGACAGTGAGAATCGAGTCCTCACCAACTGGACTGTCACCTCATTGCACTGATGGCTGCAGTGTCTGACATCTGCGTCTCCTTGTGTTATTTAATACAAAAATGGAGAGCAGTGTCTCCAGCCAGCATAGGCATGCACAATCTTACGTACCATCCCTGTCAGTTCATCACAAGTAATAAACTCACCCCATCTGCCACTGTGCCTGGAGGGAGCCACAGGCCTATCCTCCGGGGTAGATCTACTTGAGGGGCTGGGTAGTGCAGTGGCACAGAAGGGGTGCTACCAAGTACTGCACCAGATGTGCTTGGCAGTGGTGCTGTAGCCAGTGGAGTGGGGGCAGGTGGATCCTGTGGTTCACTCCTACCCTACTGTGCTTTGGGAAAAACAAAAACTAAAAAGAAAATAATAACCCCCCCCCAAAAAAAAAATAAGAGCGAGAGAAAAGGGTTGGGGTGGGAGAAAAAAAGAGAGAACATTATTAACTTTATATGTGACACACAAAGCATTGATACAATTATTTTACTCTATTCAGTTAGCTTTTATTTTAACACTACAAACTCCCAACAAATACCTCTGTTTACTGTTCAAACTCGCCCGCTTCTAACAGATGCACAATATACTACAGATTCCAGTTAGCAATCCTTGACATGTGCATACATTGTACATATGAGTTGTCCAAATATATTTACTGCAGTTTACAGCAAACCAGTGGTGACACTGCTTTACAGCTTTGATGTTACATTGCAATATTGATGAAACCTTAACATATTTGATATATTATATCAATTTAATATATCTGAGAAATGTGAATTTTGAAAGGCACAATCTAAGACTACTTTGTAATAAGGAGCTGTTGTTTTGCCCTCCAGAGTAGTGCAGGCATACTTTCCTATTACAATTACAAAATGAATGCTCAATTTGATACAACTGTGTAGGTAACAAATAAAGGTGTTGTAACTTTTTAATGCTAAAATAAACCCACTGTTGGGATGCATACATACCACATACTTCTCACATCCATGCCAATCTAGGGTCATGTGTCTGCACATTCAGTGCACGGACTATGACAGCTGCAGAAAAAAAACAGAACAGAATACCATTAGGCATGCCATTCCTGACTATATCCAGCTTTTAACTCTGACAAGTAGTCTCCGTAAGTGACACGTACACATCTGTGTCCTACGTTTCTCAATCCAATGGTTAAGGGTATCTCTCTTCCTCATCCTAAGGTCTCTGTAGTGGTTCCTACATTTTTCACCAGTACAAGGGATACCAGTAGCACTGGTCAGAGTCCAGCCCAGACTATCCCATGCCTTTGCCTTGTACTCTAAGCCAAGACAGTCCCTCTGCAACAGCCTGGGCCCATATTTATTGACTAGGAGTCCAACAAACACTTTGGACTCCTGGACACCCCATCTTTGAGTTCAAAATCTCAAAAACTCTCCAGGAATGCCAGCTATGCCTATCACAGATCGACACCAATATAAAATAATGTTTTCTCACCAATTGCAGGTATCGAGCTTACTGGAAGTGCAGACTTTCTGGATTTGCAACATTTGAAAGTGTTGCTCACACTTACCATTGTGCAAACATGTTGTGCAACAGTGTGCCCTGCCAGGAAATGTGTTTGCACGATGGCCAATTATATTAAATTAATATATCCAGTGTATGTGTGTAGCTGTCTGGGTCCCGTCTGTTAAGTGGGTGGCCCATTCATGTGGGTTTGTGCACTGCTGCCTTACGCGCAAACAAAAAGTGCATAGCTTTCTCTGTTTGTGCTATGTGGCACATCGTACAAATAGGAAATAAAATAAAAATGTTCAATATTAAACTGCAAACAATGGAAAAATGCATGTTGTGCTGTCACACAAACCTAACATCAAATTATCATGGCATGACCTTTGAGGTGCATTATAGGTGTTGGCTGGAACATCCTGTAAGACATATGTTATAAAGTAGGGGATATGGCACAGTTCATATCACTTGCACAGGATGTTGTATGTTGGTCATTACAGACAGGCGTCACAAATGGATGATACACCCCACAGTTTCTCAATTCCCAAGCCTTACAGCAGCATTCAGTACAAAGTAGTGACAACTGCATGATCTCAACTATTTATATGTCCAATCACAATATATGTCACAGGTAAAATGAACATTTCTACAACAGAGATGCTCATACAGTAAGCAATAACCTAGTTATGCATCCTCAGCATCAGACACTAATTTTGTATCCCTGAATCACAAAGGTGGTACAAAGGGATCTGGCACACTTATCATCACTTGCAGAGGGTGATGTGGGTGGGGATGGAAGTCTAGACTGACCCAATAAGTGTGTGTATATGAGTAAGAAGGCACACATTTGGGCCCAAATAAAACATGGAAGATAGAAAATGTGAAGTGTGTGTGCATGTGTGTGTGTGTGTGTGTGTGTGTGTGTGTGTGTGTGTGTGTGTGTGTGTGTGTGTGTGTGTGTGTGTGTGTGTGTGTGTGTCTGTGTCCGCCATGTGATATTGGTGTGTGAGTGTGTGCGTGGACACAGCCAAGCAGAGTGCTAGCTCTACGTCTTGTTCTGTTGAACAGGTGTGAGCTATGCATGGTAAAGGTTGCAGTTTATCATTGTCATCCTTGGCTGCGAGACTTGGCTCTGCCAGGAGTTGCACTGGCATGTTGCCATTCAGAACCATGCTCAGATGCACTGCTGCTATGTGACCACTGTGTCCTGGATGAGCTCCCTTCCTGAGAATGCCCATGACCTGCCAAATCTGTGTGTGGACAGCACACTCAATGAGGAACCAATGGAAGTACTGCCACTAAAGGAGTGTGATGTGGAACTGCCATGTTGGCTAACAGCAGGAGATGGTGCTGTCCTATGCTCACATGGATACTGTTCCCCTCCCTGCTGACATTCCATGACAGACACTGCTCTTTCTAATGTGTCATGTATTCCCTCCATGGTGTCATCAACACAGTGTAGGCATTCACACATTTCAAGCTTGCCACATCCATTCTCCTGAATATTTGTCTGGACAAACAATGGGAATGTGCCTGTGCCTCCATGACAGCCTAAACATTTGATGAGTGGCATGGGAAGTGACACCTGCACCATGTGGTGGAAGTACTTCAGGCCTCTTCTGAGCACCACTATCACTCCCCCTGTGGGGCACCTCACCCACACTTTGGCTATGGTCAGACTCAACAGGCACTGAAGCCACCATAGCCAACTCCCCTGATCAATGTCCTCACCCTGAACATGTTCAAAATCTGTGGGCTCAGTGCACTGGGTAGGTGTAGGCCTACTGGCTGTATCAAAGTTCAAGGTAGGGGATGGCTGAATGACGACATCTGTGTCATATTCAACTTCTGCCTATCCAGACTGTGCCTCACTTTGGCCACCATCATCATCAGACTCAAATGACATAATGACATCGGGTGGCACAGTGCCCACAGTTCCACTATCAGAAACACCTGCTAGAAAAATACAGAAACACAGAAATAGCTTAGTAATGTAAATACTACACTGAAACATATGCTAACAAAGTAACAATGCTGCCAGTATTACTGAAAGCTGAGCAATAAGGAAAACATGACTTAAATACAAATTAGACATTACAATATTGCTTTATATTGATCAGCACAACTGAAATGACAGTATTTCACTTACCAGCTGCAGACAGCAAGCATGCCTGCAGGCTGGATGGACCTGGAAGAAGTGAAGCAAAAGGTAAAGCCACGATCAACAGTAACACAGGGTCTACTACATTGTCTCTTAAATAGCAGAAATTAACAGTTACTCAAGAACTTAGTTTACTATCACAAGCTATTCCTATACTGTAGCAATCATCTAACCACCAAAACAAAAAAACAGATGTGCCACAAATAACTACTTCATTTAAATGCCTTGACCTATACAACACTATTCAACCGTTCAGATAACAAGGCTTACCTGAAAGATCCTCCTGTGATGCGGTTGGTGGAGGCAGGTGTTGCTGCATTGATAGTGGATCTGGAATAAGTTAAGAAAGAGGTAAGGCCAATAAAACCACATTCAACAATAACAGAGGAAGCAATACAGTTGCATTTTTAAAGCTGCAAACAACACACACATACACAATAATGTGGCTGAAAACTGCAGGCTAAGCTTACAGCAGTAGCAATCTGGAATCCCCACAAACAAACAGGCACATGTGACACACACTTAACTTATTCATTTCTTTTCTACCAATACACAACACTATTCAGCAGTACACATAGCAAGGCCTACCTGTAATCTCCTCCTGGGATGTTGACATACTGGCACCCACATCAAGGACATGTTGCACATCAGTGTATTGGGAGCTGTAGCTGCTCCTGAGGTCAGTGAGGAACTGTTCATTGGGAGTGAGTGGTTGTTGCATACTACGGCCTCCACCTGTACCTCATGAAGTCATGGCCCACTGCAGCAGCTCTTCATCTGGCAGCTGGAAAAAGCTCACCCAGACTCTGCCACTGGTTACTGTGATAGAAAGGTTAGTTTGCTTTTGATTTCTTGTACTTTCTACTCTTGTACTTTGTATTACTTTTTAAATTCTACCATTAGATGAAGCAGTTAATTACTTCAACAAACTCTTTCTTGATACTCTTAACAGTCTCACCCCATACATACCAAAAGAACTAAGCTCAACCATGCCCCTTGGCTAACTAAACAAACCAAACAGTTACTATCAGGGGTAAAGCTCGGAAAGAATGGCTTAGAAATAAAACCCCACAAAATCAACTAAAATATAAGCAATTGCCCAACCTTGCCAAAAAGCATGTCATCTGTGACAAAAAAAGCTACTTCTCCACTAAACTTTTAACCCAACAAAACAACCCAAGATGTTCTGGAAGTCTGTTTCTTCTCTCCTTAATCCTGGTTCCCAGCACAGTCCTACTCCATCACCTGACAAAGACCCACAAGACATTGCCCGTGCTCTCACTTTATTGAAACTATCCAAAAACTTGTCAATGATTTCACTTTACAAGCTAATAAAAGTATCAATTTGAATGGTAACAACAATAACTTCTCAAACCCCCTCACAAATTTAGACTCCCCCACAAAAATTCCACCTCTAACAATATCCCATTCACTCCTCCTTTTAACATACAACCTGTACCCACCTCTCTAGTATGCAAACTGATTTCAAAACTAAAGCCTTGTTCCCCCTCCTCTGACGGCCTCCCAGCTGAATACCTAAAACTTGCAGTAGATTCTAAAGCTCTCCCAGTTAGTATTCTCATTAATCGATCTATCTCAGAGTCTTACATCCCACAACTCTGGAAAAACTCAATTATTACTCCCCTACACAAAGGTGGTAATACTAGTTATCTATCTAACTACTGGCCTATCTCTATACTTTCACCTCTATCTAAAATCCTAGAAATGTGTATTCATTCACAGCTACTAAAACATCTCACAGACAATAACTTACTTGCACCCACCCAACACGGTTTTCATCCAACACACAGCACAACTACAGCCTTACTTTCATTTACCAACACTGCAAACAAAGCTCTTGATGCTGGCCTACTAACTTCAGTTATACTATTGACTTATAAAAAGCTTTTGATACAGTGTCCCCCCCTAAACTACTTCTACAACTTGAGAACATAAACTGCTCCCCAGACACTCTAGCCTTGTTCTATAACTACCTTCATAACAGAAAACAATCCGTCAGGTGGCAAAGCAAACAATCCATATACCTAATTACAACACAGAAGTCCCCCAAGGGTCTATTTTTGGGCCCTTGCTTTTTAATATATTCATTAACAATCTCCATAAAGCATCCCTGCAAAGTACACTTATTCAATGCGCTGATGATTCAACAATAATCACATCCTCTAACAATAGCTCTGATCTCCTACAGTTAACACAAAATGCATTCACTGATATTGAACCCTGGCTTAATGAGGCTCAACTGCTACTGTATCCTAGAAAATCAAAATTTTTACTCTTCTCAGCCAAACCCCTAACTATAGACTTTAAAATGTTCTCACAAAACAATACAGAAACTGAAACTGTAAAATCCACTAAACTACCTGGCATCACTATTGATGATTAACTTTTGTTTGAAAATCACATACTCAGCGCAATCACAAAGACCCATTTTAAGCTTCATAAACTCTATAGGCATAAACTCTGTTTGGACAAAGCCACCAAGTTAAAATATGCCAAGTCACACACATCACTGCCTGGCCATAAAAACTATAAACTGGCTTGACTTCCCTCATTACCTTCATTATACCCAACTTACTCTCACCCACAAATTGCTATATAACCCTAAGTACTGCCCATCCCTTCATACAATCATACAAACATACACCCCAACTCAAAACCTTAGGTCTTCTAACAAACAAATCCTAACTGTAACCAAACCCATCAAAAGAGCTGGACAATGCCTTTATTCCCATGCAGTTGCTAAACTATGGAATGCTCTCCCTCAACCTGTCACTCAACTAGACTCAATAAAAACATTTGAAACAACACTGAAAGAACTGTACCTCAATAACCAAGTCTGTTCCTGTACTATCATGAGTAAATCACCTTAAATATATTTTGCTACTGTGCCCAATAATTTCTTTTTCCTACCGCTTATTACTCAACCATTTATTCTTTTCCTTCTGCGTCTTCCCCCATTACTGTATAATTACCTTATACTAACATAATTACTTAACCAAAAGCATACCAATATAAAGTTTTTTTAATTGGTATATTTCTGTTTATTTCTACATTTTTTTGTGTGTAACTCTGCTACAACTGTAATATTTAATCTGATATTTTATAAAATGTCTGTAATTGTTGGAGCTTTTCCCCCTGGGCCTCCAATGAAAATGAGACTTTTTGACCCAGTGGACTTTCCTGGTCAACAAATGCCAATAAATAAATAAATACATGTATTGCCTTTTTTGTTTTGTATGCTGTGATTTGTTTTCTTTACATTGTGGTTTACTTATATTCTGCTTTTAATTGCATATTAAAACTTGAAAAGAGACCACGGCTACGTCTCTTGTGAGTCAGACAGAAATTAGAACAAATCAATCAAGGAGTCACACAGAAGTTAGATCTGGTCAGTTAAGGTTAATCATCTGTGAACTGAGGGGGTGGAGCTTGAAACCAAACCTTCTATTTAAGGGGCAAAATAAAGCATTTTAAAGCTTTACTGGAAAAAGCTCACCAAATCTCTACCACAGCTTTCTGTGAGGGACAGGTTAGTTTGCTTTTGATTTCTTGTACCTTGTATTACTTTACTGCCTTTTTCTGTTTTGTATACTGTGATTTGTTTTCTTTACACTGTGTTTTATTTGTATTCTGCTTTTAATTGGATATTAAAACTTGAAAAGACACCACAGTTTTCTCTTATGAGTCAGATACAATTTTTTCCCACCCTCACACCCTGTTACTGTTGTGCTCTTAAACACCACTGTATTTCTAGTTGCCTGCCCCCTTATGTTAATTTGACCATATATCTCCTTCCTTCTCTCCTTTCACTGGCTGGTGTGAGTAAGCACAAAATTATCATTTTGTGAAATCACTCCCCTTCAACTACTTAAATTTATTGGCCATCCCACTGCATTCCATAGTACCAGACTACAAAAGTGCCCACCCCCTTTCAATCTATCTTGCTCTTTTAAAAACAGTGGCTCTCAACTTAGACAGCTAAAACTTAAGTTGCCCACTTTCATATCTAACTGCTTAGTGCACACTGCAGTGTTTAGGATAAACTATTTTTTCATCTTACCTTTAAACATCTATTGCAAGACCAGCAGTTATTGAAGAGTCTACATTCTGCCTCTCAGTAGTCATCTTGGGATTAGTGCTTCTGTTTTCTCCTCGTGAGAGGAGGAGTACAGGGATATTATTTCCTGGAGACTGCTGATCACCAGAAAGCCTAATACCTGCTTTATACGTGACAGCTTGGAATCTGTGCTTATATTCTGGTCCTGGTGAGAGAAGGAGCAGATTGCATTGATTCCTGACTGTTTCTGATTGGAGAGTAAGTGTCTGTGCTTAACATTCCTGATTGGTCTGGTTGCTATTCAAGGCATCTACCAGGAAAAGGCTACAAGCCTACAGACTCTTGCATCATCTGAGGCAAGACTGTGTATCACCAAACAGGCTGTCACCTGCTTCTTATCTTGGGTTTGGTGCTAACATTTTGCTTCTGGCGAGAGAAGAAGTAAAGGAGCCTTGTATCCCAACAGAGTGAAGCTGTGCTGAGACCAGCATTAGTAGTAGCCAGGCAGTAGCCATTCTTGCGACTCCCCTCTTTTCATCATTCTTGACAAGTTCATTCTTTGTTTTCAGTAACTACTGCTTGATTTTTCTAACCTCAGAATACCTGCCTAAATACTTCATCCTTAAATTTTAAGGGTCTATGTATTAGTTTCCCCTCAAGTGCTTGGCAGTGCTCTGTACAGACTCAGACACCTTGAGTGACATTTTTCTTGTAAAAGCACTACTGAAATTTCTCCAATACCTAGTTGCACATAGCACAACTAGCTTGCAGTGACGAGCACTGTCCCCATAATTGCAAACCAGATACTCCTGACAGTGACTGATATTCTCACTCCAACAGTCTAATGATTAAAATAGGGACTGTGGCCATGGATATGAACTTCCCTACTGCCTCAGTTACCAGCTTGGTGGATATGGTCATTCTGAGGTAAAGTAGAAACTGCCTCATGTTTACTGACAACCAATTAATTCTCAAACAAACTGATATTGTATGTGAGAGATGTATTTATACAATGTCACTGGAGGCAAAGCTCTCACATAAAAGTACTGGTAATGTAAATAAGGGTGTCAGTAGTACACACACTGCACCCATCATGCACAATTCAAAGCAGACATATCAACATACATATGCTGAGGCAATTAAATGCAACCTTACTAAAACACAAAGACCTCCTGGATGAAGTACACATAACAAATACCCTCAGCAGCCCCAAATGTGCTCTTTCAAAACAATACCCACATCAACACATAATGCTATATCTCATGGAGCCTCTACCTCTAAGCCCATAAAGCTAGCCACCACACACTCCAACATGCTACTCATTGGAGACTCCATTGTGGGGCACACTGATGTCCTTCTCACCAGGCTAAGTAAGGAGAAAGTCACGGCCAGTTGCTTATCAGGGGCTAGGATCCACCACATTACTTACACACTCAGGTCATTGGACCACAATTACCAATATGACTCAGTCATAGTCCATGTGGAAGTAAATAACCTGAAACGTACCTATATTATATGAAGAGAGACATTATGGATCTCTTGGAATATGTGTCTCAGACTGGTATGAGCCTAGCACTGAGCAGCATTTTACCTTCTCCAAGGATGATGCCACAACATGAACAAAAGATGATTGACTTTAGTAATTTGGATAGTTTCTGGTGTCATTCTAAGGGGGTGCAACATTTGTCAGCATGGAAGGAGGTGGTCAACAGACCATGATGCTTTGCCAAGGGTGGTCTGCACCTCTCCCACCTAGCCTTTCAAATATTAGCTAAATCATTGTCCTCCCCCATAGTGCCTTTTTTAGGCAATGCCAAACTGAAAGTACTTCCGACATAGCAAATCAAAACCAAGAAAATCTAAAGGTATTACTGCTCAATGCTAGGAGTCTAAACAAAAAACTCCACTCCCTAGAATCTCTCTTTACCCTAGAGAATGCTGATGTCTATGTGGTCACTGAAACATGGTTTAAAGCTGCAGAGAGCACACCAACAGTCCAAGGTTATAATGCCTTCCACACATTTAGGCCAGCTCCTTCACAGGCAGGGACTAAAGGTAAAGGTGTCTCTATTTACTTAAAAAATAAATATACTTCAAGGCTGGTCAAACAGGACAATGCGCTTCAGCTGCTCCATGTTCAAATCACCACAGGCAAAATCCAGTACCACTTCCTTGCAAGTTATAGGTCCTTCTCTATGACCCAGGAAACCCATACCATGTATTTAACTTTATTAGAAACACTAATCATCCAACCCAATACCATATTCATGGGTGACTTTAATTAACCCTCCATTAACTGGGAATCCTATATGACACTAAATATAGATGCACAGAGATGCCTGAATTTTGTAAACGCAAACTCCCTGGACAAGATAGTCAATACACCAACTGGGGGTGCAACCATACTGGATCTGATCCTCACTAATATGGGAGAATGCTGCACACCCCCTACTGTAATGTCTTCCCTAGTAAGGTCAGACCACAAAATGGTCTCCTTTGAAGTAAAAATAAAACCTGGACCCCCAGCTAAACTTGGAATATTCAGGAACTATTCTAAGGCTAACCCCCTGCTATTAAGTGAGAACCTGGCAAAATTTCAAGTCCCCATAAACCCTGAGAACACTGCTGCCTATGCAGAGCTGTTCACAGAAACCCTGTACAAGTATTTTAATAGTTGCATAGAGGCACCCTTACCCATCAGGAAGAAGTACACAACTAACTTGAATAACAAACCACCCTGGTGGAATCACAAATTCAATAGGTTGTATAACAGGAGGAAGAAAATTATGGCAAAAATTAGGAGGTGCAGCACCCAGCAGGATAAAAGCACTCTCATCAAACTAAACAAACAACTCAGAGGACAAATAAAGTCTACCAAAGCCAAATTTGAGGTAAGTTTGGCCTCCCAGGCCAAGGACAACCACAAAGCATTCTTTAGCTATGTCCGCAACCTCAAAGGCAATACACAATTGTATGCAGAGCTCATTGTAAACGGAGCCGCCTATACTGAGCAAGACGATATAGTAAACCTCCTGGCTGCTAAATTCAGCTCCAACATTACCCCTCTCTCCCCGTTAACCTCCCCTCAGGAAATATTATCAAATATAACTCCCCCTACTATCACTAGGGAACAGGTCCTTAATGCTCTTTCTAATACCAAGAACACTACATCAATGGGCCCAGACAATATCCTAGGATGCCTTCTAAATAGCATGAAACATGACCTATCAAGGCCTCTGGAATTAGTATTTAACTGTAGCCTCCAAACAAGTTTTGTGCCTCATGAATATAGAAAGGCAACAGTCATCCCTCTGCACAAAGGTGGGCCATCTACAGATCATGGAAACTACAGATCCATAAGTCTCACCAGTCTTATATGTAAAGCCATGGAAAGAATTATCATGGAGATAATCAATAGAGATATAGTAAACCTCCAGACACTGGATCCTACCCAGTTTGGTTTCTTCAAGGGCAGATCATGCCTACTCAACTTGGAGAACTTCTTTGAGAAGGTCACAGAAGCAATGGAGGAGGCCAAAATTGTTCACACTGCCTACCTTGACCTGGCCAAGGCATTTGACACAATACCACACTCAGGCATTCTTGACAAACTCAAGAGGTTAGGTACAAACCCGTATGTCATCTGGTGGATAGCCAAATGGCTCATAGATAGGACCCAGGAAGTTAGAATTGGGGAGTCCACCTCTACAAAGAGGCCAGTCACAAGTGGAATCCCTCAAAGATCAGTCCTTGGACCACTCCTTTTTGGCATTTACTTCTCAGAAGTCAAGGTCAACGTCAGTGGTCTCTGGCTGACTAAATTTGCAAATGATTGCAAATTAGAAGCTGTCACTGAATCTCACACTGAAAGAAATGTTCTCCAGGATGGCCTGAGACAGACAAACAACTGGTGTCATAGCCATGGACTAAAACTAAATGCCAAGAAATGCATAATAGTATCCTTTGGGAAGTCATCCATCCCTGGTAACTATCATATTGACAACACAGCCCTTAGAGTTGAACCAGTAGTCAGGGACTTAGGGACACACACAGATAGTAATCTAGACTTTGACCATCACATGTGTACAGCGGTGAGGAAATAATTCTCTGTTGCACAACTTATAAACAAAGGTATGGCATCTAAGTACAAGAAAGTCATTGTTCCACTGTATTCGGTGTTCATCAGACCTATCATTGAGTATAGTTTCCCATTTGGTATGTACCTAACCAGGCATATCCAACAATCGGAATGCCCACAAAGGTTTCTCACTAAAAGAATACAGGGCAAAAGTAAAATGTCCTATGCAGACCACCTCAAGGCTCCATCCCTGTATTCTGTCTCCTACAGGCTTTTGAGGGGAGATCTATGCCTGGCATACAAGGCATTGTCAGACCCCACTCTGATGGACCTTCTGCATATCTACAAAACAAACTGCACCAGAATTACCAGCTCTAAAGACTTAAACCTTGCTTGTGATATAAATAGGACCTGCTGGAGAAAGAGGTATGTATCCCAGAGACTACCCCATCTATGGAACAGACTGCCCATTCATGCAAAGCAGAGTCCCTCCCTAACCCAATTCAAGTGCAACTTGGACAATTGGAAGGGAAACTGGAAATTCAGCCCTGGTTTTCCAGCTATGTCTCTAATGGACACAGATAACCTGTAAATGGTTCATCTCCCAGGCCCATGCTTACACTTATCAAGGGTATCAGAACTTGTCAGAGATTTGGGATGTATGGCTAGGCTTAAAAAGGCCTTGTGATTGTTAGCCTAGTAAACACCCATGGACCAATGAGCTGTTATCATGTCAGTGGCTTTGTGGTGCACCTGGTCATATGTTTGTCCATGGCTCCCCACTGCATTTACATTGGTAACCACTTCCTGCCATAATGTCATTCAACGGGCACTATCTGCCTGCTCCTTTGGAGTAGAAACACACCATGGATGCATAGGTCATCTACTATGGCCTGGTTTTCCCCAGTGGTAAATGGTGAGTGTCGGGGATTCACACTTTGGATACCATAGCTGTACTTGGCCTGAAAGAAGACAGATGTAGAGTATACATAGGCAGCACATAACTGCAACATAACTGTTCAGAGGTGCAACGTCGAAGGTAGATAGTCAGTATTATTCAGTGGAGAAACATACAGCAGTCAACATATGGGAACTGGTAACAGGCAGTATCCAAAACAAGGCAACTGACTACTGAAACATATTCTTCTTTGCCATAACACTACCTCACTTTAACTATCATCCCCACAAAGGTACAGGCAATTGCCACTGTCGTGTATCATTACATTTTAGAATTGCTACAAGTGCTGTCAATTTGCTTGTCCATGAAACATTTTTAGATACATCTCACATGGCAATCTAACCCATGTATTTACCTGCCTTGACAATCGTGAGTAACTGTACAATGGCTTGAAAAACTGGGCCATGCTATCATTAGATTTGTAAGTCATACATAAAGATAACATTGGAGAACACTGTGCGTCACAGAATTTTGAAATACAGTCCAGCAAATGTTATATGTAGGTGACAAAAATTAAACATACCTTGTGAGAATGATGACTCCTCTGTAGAGAAATCTTGGAAATACTGCTGGTTCACAATGTTCAAAAAATATAGAACTAACAAGAACTTGACTACCTACAGGGTTGTCTTTTTATACCCTGTATATCAGTAATGGATTGCAGCTGTGATTACTATTTTGATGGGGGAAATCACAACAGCACTGCAGTCTGCCTTACATCTACTGCGTGTCATCTTCAATCTACACAGTCATTACAGCTAAGCTTGTAAATGTAAGTCAGCAGCAGATTACTCTCAGATGGATAAGGATATCATTTTACATGATGCATGTCATAGCATCCTTTCAGCCTTTCAAAGACATGCCTCTGTAGTTCCCATTATGTGATGTTTTGTCTATCTGAGTGCAGCAGTGTGCAAACAGGAGAACTGCAACCTACCTGTTGTTCCACTTCATAGTGTAAGCCCTGTCACTTACAGCAGTCGACATGGGGGACCAGTTATTGATTTTATGTCTGTATGAATTATATGGTAATATGTTGGCACTATGTTAGGTATATATGCATGTATGACACAGTTTTTCACATATCTGTGTGTTAACTGTGTACTACAGTCCAGTAAGTATTCTATCTGTAATCTAACCCATGTATTTACTTGTCTTGACAATCATAACTCTACAATGGCTTGAAGAACTGAGCCATGCTATCAGTCGACTTGCAAATCATACATACAGATAACATTGTTAAACACTGTCTTTTACAGAACTCTGAAATACAGTCCAGCATCTGCAATATGTAGGTAATAAAAAGGAAACATACCTTGTGAGAATGAGGACTCCTCTGTAGAGAAAGCTTGGAAATACTGCTGGTTCACAATGTTCAAAAAATATAGAACAAGAACTTGACTACCTACAAGGTTGTCTTTTTATACCTTGTAGATCAGTAATGGATTGCAGCTGTGAGTGATTACTGTTTTCTGGAGGGGGAAATCACAACTGCACTGCAGTCTGCCTTACATCCAATGCATGTCATCTTCAATCTACACAGTCATTACAGCTAAGTTTGTAAATGTAAGCCAGCAGCAGATTACTCTCAGAGGAATAAGGATATAATTTTACATGATGTATGTAATAGCATCCTGTTCAGCCTTTCAAAGGCATGCCTTTGTAGTTCCCATTATGTGATGTTTTGTCTGAGTGCAGCAGTGTGCAAACTGGAGAACTGCAACCTACCTGTTGTTCCACTTCATATTGTAAGCCCTATCACTTACAGCAGTCGACATGGGGGAGCAGTTATTGATTTTATGTCTGTATGAATTATGATATGGTAATATGTTGGAACTATGTTAGGTATATATGCATGTATGACACAGTTTTTTTACATATCTGTGTGTTAACTGTGTACTACAGTCCAGTAAGTATTCTACTACCTGAACTGCTACTGTCACCACATTTTGATAACTGACATACATAAAGGCCTGTGTATACAATGACATAGATATTGACACTAGAGTTGTGATTATTAATTGAAATATTATTCATATATGTTCACTTTACATTCTAAAAGCCATGAATAGGTATGTTGCTTGACTATGCCCCCCCCCCTGCACATTCATTGCCTAGTGTAAAACATGACACCCAATAGCAGGTGTCAGAGTGTAACAATCCAAATTTGTATGTCCCCATATTGACTGTGCACACAGCTATGTCTTACAGCACTGTAGGGAAACATGAGCAAAACACCAATACAAGTGTAACGCTAGAATTTGCATTATCCCCACCAGACACATTCAGTACCTCTAAATAACACAGTCCTTTCTCATCCACATAACTTAGAGATTAGAAAACATACCACGAGGTATGTGGATAGATTAAAACACAGGTCAGTGTAATATGTGTGGCACAGGATGAGGTCATGGATGGATGGTCTCCAGCACTTTGTCTAAACATGCACTTGTGTGATTAATACATATGCAAAAGTATCATATAGCTGATGACATCAGCAGACTGTATATAGGGCAAATATGTGTCCCACATGCAGTAGTTAAATGCTCTATATATTGTTATAAAACAGCTCTCTTACACACACACACACACACACACACACACACACACACACACACACACACACACACACACACACACACACACACATACACACACACAAACACACACAGTTGACTGCAGTGGGATTAGAACTCCTACCTATCAAGTGTAGAGATTACAGAACACAGCAAAGTACATAAGTACCACAGCTCAAGTCCAGCTTAGAGTGTGTCTAACAACACTTCATAGGTGATGACATCAGCAATGTCTCTTAAAGAGAGGACAATGGTAAACCATGCTGTTGTAAAATGCTCTAGGCAATTCTGAGTAGCAGCTCACTCTCACACATGTGCACACGCACACACACACACACACACACACACACACTTGATTGCAGTGGGATTAGAACTCCTACTTATCTAAGTGTATGGACTACAAAACACAGTACTTAATGCAAGCACCACAGCAAAAGTTAGATTTCTACAGGTGTGCATGTGAACTTACAGCAGATAACATCATTAGGCCATGTGGGAGACAGTAGGTTGGGAGGTCTGAGTGAAGTGGATGTGTCAGCTTGTGCAAGTATCAAAATATTGGGAAACCACGGCCTTGGTGAAGTAACAGTACTTAATGTAAGTGCCACAGCACAAGTATGATTTATACCAGACTGCAGGTGTACTTATAGTAGATGACATTAGCAGCCCATGTAGTGAATAACAGTTTGTGGGTCCTGCCTAGGCACATGATCTCATAGCACTATATGAGGCTATTAACCTAATAGCAGTATTCTTTTAATGATACTATTAGTGTAGCAACAGGAGTACTCTTATTGACCATACTTGGATGTTTAATGTTAGTAGAGCATGGTTGTGAGCACCAAGTGGACCTGTCTATGTGAGAGCATACTACAGTAAATATTACAGTTGGTAGCATGACTGATATATGTTTGGAAAAGGAATAATTCCCCAGTGTTGTAATGATTTGTGCTTGGGGGAGGTGGGCAACATATTGATGTAGTGTATATATATATATATATATATATATATATATATATATATATATATATATATATATATATATGAGACATGCTTACATCTCAACCTTATTGTGTTATGTTTCCAGTGTAATATCCAATACAGATCAACAATGAAGCATTATATATATATATATATATATATATATATATATATATATATATATACAGTCCCATAGCACAGAGGGTTTGCGGAATGATGAGCAAAGTGTACATGCATGTGAATTACACCTCATTGTGCACAGGTAAGCAGTGCATAAAACCACAGTGGTCACGTCTACCGGCTGAGTGTGTACTCCAGGCTTGTTTTTTGCAGTGACCAAGGGCAATAAGTGAGTATATTTGGTTTCTATTTTTAGCAGTCTGCTTCCTAGGTGGTCTTGTTTGTCTAGTTTTAATGATGTTCACTTCCCGCAAAACAGATGAGCAGAGCCATCATGACACTGTTTGCTTTCTGCTACAAACAAGATAATGGCCTTGTTCTTATCAAAAAACAATATGTCACGTTTGACAATGCTCAGAAAATTTACCCCAGGACTGGCATGTACTAGTAATGGACATGGACATATCCTACATTCCTTATCCCATAAGTAAAGGAAAGTGAAACAGAGAAAAGAAGAGAAATGCATAAAAGCTAGGTATGTTAACTACAGCAGCAAATGAAAGTATACAGTACAAATGTCTACATAGTGTGGGATTTAAACCTGCACACCAATGGATCTTCAGAATACAGGATGGATGCCTTATTCCTCATTGCCACAGGAACAGCTAGGGAACACAGTAGTACAAGCATTATTCACACAATGGAATGCAACATAATGTACATTGCTATCATAGATGAATTACTGGTATGGTCAAACAAGGAAACCCTGCTCTTTTGTGTAGGGGAGGCAAACCTCAGTTATTGTTATGTGTCAAAGAAGTTTAGCCTGTTGTTAGTTTGGTGGTCACAGCTGATGTCCTGGCATGGCACAATGAAATATATGTTGTTCTCTCTGTGTTCCTTGTTACTCTCCTTGTTCTGCATCCTGCCTGTAGTTTTGACCTTGGGACTATTTTTGAAGTCAGAGACTGCAATGTGTTTCACCACTTTACAGTCATTGTGTGTAATACTTCACCATTTCAAAGGTATGGTGCTACACTGGGGCATGCAGTGTTCCTCATTACCTTTGAGAGGGCTGACTGTGTGAATCTGTAATGGATGAGGCATACTACTTAGTAATGGGAACATGTAAGTGAACACATTTGCTCTACTATGACATGTTTCAGTTATTTCTGTGGGCATTCAACAATATTTACCTAATTACCATAGCAAGGTAAACAAATCAATAATATGCCATAATATCATTAAATAATCAGCCCATTTTCAGGAACATACTTCTAAACCTCTTAGAGCATGAAATGTGGACAAAGCCATAAATAAAAGTGGTACAAAAGTACTAAAAATGGACACTTATTAAATATTCTTCTTACAAATGAAGAAAGTTGATAGAATTACAGGTTTTGCAATATCATGAAATTTCTGAAGGATATGAAGTCTGAAACTCATATACCTGTCATTATTTTCTGACTTCAGTCTGTAATGATTTGCCAGTAATCTTCCATAACACCACACATCTTTATGAAAAAATGGACCAGAAATATAAGGCCAGATTCTGGACATTGTTCAACACTCTGTCCAGTTGAAAGGAATGTTGATGAGGTACCTTGCAATTGCAGCAGTTGACAACAGATTTAGTTCAGGGCTGACTCTGTGTGATGCAGGCAGCACACAGGTAATACATATGGAGGTAAAGGTTGTGTGAGTTGTCTGGCATAAATTTGACTACATATGTATGTGAGTAGGAGAACAAGATTAGCCCCCTAGGTGTTCAGTGACTGTGCTCTGTGTTGTCTCTTTGACAAATCAAGGCCATACTGGGAACTGCTAGCTCTTTTACATACAAGTAAAGTAACTGCTCTCCTGTCACATGCTATGATACTTTCTGGACAAATGCAACTATATTTGTTTGATTACTGTACCAAGTTAAGAAAGTCACACATATGGCATATCATCATCATCATTATTATTATTATTATTATTATTATTACAGAATACACTGTAGGGTCAGCACTTACCTTGCAATTGTAGCAGTTGACACAGCTTTAGTTCAGGACTGACTCTGTCTGATGCAAGCAGTACACAGCAATTATATGGGTAGGTAATGGTTGTGTGATTCACCTGGCATCAATTTTAATCTATGTATGTGAGTCAAAGAATGGTATTAGACACCTAGGTGGTCAGTGAATGTGTTATGCATTGTCTCTTAGCCAAAACAAAGGTATACTGTGCACGTCTAGTTCTGCCTTTGTTCACAGCATTTGGCAGTTCCCCTCCGAATCCTCCTGTGACTGTGGCTGTGGTGACCTAGGCATTGGTGGGTGGATGCATGTCCCTTCTATTTGCTGAGCCTGCTGCAGCTGCTTCTGCAGCATCAGATTGTGTAGCAGAACACATACTGTGAAGATTTTTGTACATGTACATGGATCATACTGCAAGGCTCCACCAGATGTATCTAGGCACCTTAACCGTGACTTCAGCAGCCCAAACACACGCTCTATGATGTTTCTAGTCTGAGCTTGTGCCTCATTGTACCATTCTTCTGTGGGTGCCTGTGCACATCTGATGGGTGTCATTGGCCACGGCACCAGTTAATAGCCAGCAGCCCCCAGTAAGTGTCCCTATGGGATGGCCCCTAGCAAACATGTGGTACAGCTGTGATGTGTGCCAGATATGGGAATCATGATAACTGCCAGGGTTGCCAGTGCACAAATTCAAGATAATTCCCTGGGCATCACACACAACTTGGCAGTTGATGAAGGGGAACCCACTGAGGTTAAAGTACATTATACCCTACTCACCAGATGGTCCCCTGATGTATATAAGAGTGCAGTCTATAGCACCCAGTACTTCAGGGTAGTGCGCTACCCAGTAGAAGTGGACCATATTGCTGGCCCTCTCCTCAGACCTATGAGGAAAACATATGTGCTCAATGGCATGCATGAACATGGCATCCAAGAATTTGTGTAGCATCCTGGATGCTGATACCTGTGACATACCCATCATGTCCCCAGTTGGTCTTTGAAAGGTATCGTTAGCAAATATCCTAAGAGCTAAATACACCTTACTTTCCACTGGGATGGGTTCCCCTCAGTTGGCTCTGGGTCTGAGTTGAGGGCGGCAGAGCTCACAGACTTCTTGTAATGTGTCCCTGTCCACTCTGTAGCACTCTATAATCTCCATGTCATGTAGCATGTGAAATGTCAGCCTGGACATGAACACTCTTCTACTCCTCAGCCTAGGCCTATTGTCATCAGCACCAGCATCCTCAGCTTTAGCCTGTAGCACATAAATATGGATTAAAGCTGCAGCAGCCCCTAGCATTGTCTCAGGTTAAAAGTTCATTGACTCTACTATAATGGTATTGCAGTAGGCAGGAAAAAACAGACTTGAGTCTACCTGGCTGTTTTGTAACCTGTGGAAGAGCACTGTGGTGAAAATGACCTGCTTCTGTTGTAATTAGCACCTATGAGACACACCTGCTACTTACTTGAAAATATTAAGTGTAGTTTCAGTCACTGTTGCACGTCACACCACTACGTGCGCCTGTGTACTCCGATGCCCAAAAAAAAAATTAAATATGAAGGTATTAGAGCCTGTGCTCAAACCTTGCACCATCTGTACTCCAGCCCAAACATATACACGTGGGGCTATAGAACTAGTTACATATCAGACAGACACCTGCTATGTATTCATGTCATGCCACTATGCACCGCTACATGCCCCTGCGAGCATAAACAGCAAAAAAAAAGGTTGCAGGGCTTGTAATTGAACTCTGCACATCTGTTCTCCAGCCCAAGCATATACAAGTGGGGCTATAGAACTAGTTACATATCTGTTAGATAGGCACCTGCTATGTATTCCTCATTTTCCTGCAATTGTGCTAAGTGCCTCAATGCAGACACATTGTAGGAGTCCCTGCATGGTTACACTTTTTAGTTATTCAGTAAATCAAAGATGTGTGGACCTCATTTGCATAGTAACTGTGTAGACAGATCCTCTTGTACATGGTTAGTAACCATGTAGGCAGCGGAACTGCAGGGGAGAGGTATACATAACACAAAAGGGACAGCCATTTTTCCTTACATTTTACTGTATTCAACAACCTACATACTCAATATGCCTACATTACAGCGTCAGTGCTATTTTTCATGCCATTTTATACTTCGGATGTACACATTACTTATGGGTATAGCAGTATGAGGGCGAGGCTTCCATTTATTTAATAATTATTGTTAACATGGTAATTCACCTTTTTTTAGAACAAGAATGGATAAATATATATTAATGCATGTATTTTTTTTTACTTTTTGGTCAGTTGTGTGCTGATGTGATCACTTTTACTTAGTTTGTTTTCCGTATAGACTTCTTTCCACATCTGTATTTGAAAAGTTTTCAATACATGGCCAGGAGCTGCACAGAGTCTAAACAGTTGCTTTGCAGTTTATTGAATCTCTGAGGACAGCTTTCCAGGAGTGATTTGCATGCAGCAGAAGCTGCATGCACTCTAGCAGTGTGCACGTGATTGCACTCTGCTACACGGAGTTTACTGAATCACAAACTGTTCACACATGCATGGTCATCACAGCGAGATGCACACATGGAAAAAAATAAGCATGTAGGGTTTATTGCATCCTGGATTTTTTTTTTTTTATTTATTAAATGTAGTTTTGGTGTTTCACTTGCAAGGACTTAAGAGTCATGAGCAAATGCTGTCCAGCAAGCCCACTGCCTCCCAGCTTTCACAAGTAAGTTGGAGCTTTGAACATGATTTTTAAACTACAATTGTGCAAGTTGAACTTACCCATAGGAGTAGATGTTTAAATTCCTCACTGCTGCTGTAGGCTACTAGGGTTGTTTAGTTGCCAAGGTAACAACTAGACAGCTTCACAAATCTCTGGCTCCCTCCCCCCCCCACACCTTTAATCTGACTGTTGATTGCAGCCAATTAATAATCAGAGTGAAGGTGAGATAGGACACTTTGTGAAGCTGGCTGGTTGTTGGCTCCTCAGCAGGGAAATAACCCTTATGACCTAAAAGATGACTATAGCGGTGGGAATGATGAACATTAAATAGTTTCCCTTCCTACATCTGGTGCTTGTGTATCTGTTATCTGAAAAAACTGACACCTGAAAAGAGGAAATGAACAGGCGTATGGGCTCTGCTAATACTTTATTTTTTACTTCATTTGAAGTTTCAACACTAGAAAATGTGATTTATTACATAAAAACAGTCATCTCTTTTTCTTCCTAAGCAGTAGCTTGAACTATTTATTCAATTTGTCTTCATTTTAGGATTACTTCATATAATCATTTTCTTGTCTCTCATTTATATATTGCTGCAGCAATAGTTTTGTAAACTTGTTACCCAGAGCAGCTGCATCTGTGTACATTGTATGAAAAATGTATGTGTTTACCATAATGATAGAACCAAGCTGTCTTATTTTCATCCGTTGAGTTGTTGGTTATGAATGACCTCAGTGCCTTTTTGAAGCTTCAGATACAGAGCTCTCACTCCTCCCCTGATCATAATTCTCTCCACTCCACCTTAGTACCTCAGATAAAGTTTGCCAGACATGCTGGTTAACTTTCTATATATAACCATAATACAATAAAATCCAAATTACCTCAGAAACAAGAAAAACTACAGCTTAGGATCTGAGGTGAGGTCTACTCAGTCATCTAGAGCTGTCAATGATAATACTGGAAGGGGGAAGGAAGCAGGAAAGGGTGTTGAACTGGAAGAAAATAAGACAACATGGATCTATCATTATGGTAAGTACATAACTTTTGTATCCAGTGTTGTCTATTTTCTTCTGATTCAACCTTTGGGACAAATTCCCAAGATACTGGACACCTGGGTGATATCAAGGAAGGATGTTCCTGACACTTCCAAGATGACTGTAGCTCTCCTATTGTGAAAAAAGAAACTCAGAAACTCTATTTTGGGGTAAATTTCAGTAACTGGCTAGTAAATGCACTGCATGGATGCCAGCAAAAAAACAAAATTCAGAGAACCTGAAAGAAAATCAATCACAAAAGGCAAGGAAAAACACTGACCTGGAAGAATTCTGTAACTGTTCAGCAGAAAGCAGTACAACCTCCAGCTTTGGTTAAATACATGACTTCCACTAATCTATAGGAAAAAAATAAAACAAATGTACTCAGAGTTGTTTAAAATAAAAGAAACACTGATGGAGTATATCAACTCAACTAACAATACGCTGGAAAAAAATGGAAGAAGCTTTAAACAGATATTCAGATGAGGTGATAAAACTGCAAAAATTAGAGGTCAAAATGAAGAAAAGGCTGGCTGAATATGAGACTGCTTAAGAAGAAATGTTTCAAAATATAACAGAATTAGAGGACAGAGCACATAGGGAAAAGATGAGATTTTCTGCTGTACCAGAGATGCTGGAAGGAACAAACTGTATTAATTTTATAAAAGCACAAATAAGCAACTGGAATGGTATTCCACAGCAAGAGTTGTTAAGTGAAGTGGAATGTCATGTTTATGCTTGAAACCTGACCATGAGAAAGCAAGCTAGACCTTTAATAGTAAAGATACAATCTTACCAGTAGAAGGAGTTGATTCTGACAAACCTGCAGCAGAATGACAAAGTACTAAAAGAGGGAGACAGAGTGTTTGTAAAAAATGATTACTCACTGTACACTAGGCGGAAGAAAAGTACATTTATTCCACTAATCAAGTAATGTAGAGAAGCAGGCATGAGATTCAAACTGCTTTACCCAGCTATCTTCAGAATATTCTTTCCTGGAGGGATAAAAGCATTTGTTGATGCAGAACATGCTAAGGAGGAAATAATAAAGCTTGCCCAACAAAAAGTGAGCTGTGGAACAGAAGGATATTCTGCATCTTTTCCTTCTGGTAATAAAGACCACAGAGAGACTTTTCCAATGTTTCAATGGAAAATACTTGACAGAGAGAAAAAACATAAGAGTTGACTAGAAGAACAGAGAATACACTGGAAATGAAGCAGAGACTGGATTTCGGAGATGGAGATAAACAGAAATAAAACCAGCAACTTGGAAATTGACAAATAAATGTGGGATTACAATGCATTGATTATATTTGTGAAACATGACAGAACAAGAAAACCTGGAAACAGTGGACATTTTTGACTTTGTTAAACTTGTAGGGGACTCTAAAGCATATGCCTTACTTCATGTCATTACTGTTTGGAAGAACACTTAGGAGAGATGAAGAGAAGGGACAGAGTTAACTGTAAGTAAAACAAAATGTTATTCTTAACAGTAGTATTTTATAATGCATGGTATAATCTGCATGCAATAAAGTAAAGTTTTCTTGGTTATTTTCAAGTCTAATGGCAATCCTAAAGTAAAGAGGTTCCCCTGTTTTTTTTTTTCCCTTTCGTTTTCTTCAGTTTTGAGAAATGAAGGCACTGCAGCATAAAAAAGAAAATTCTGGTCAAAAGAGCATGCCACAACAAAAACTGATGTGCTTTTTCTCAGTCTTGCATAGACGAATCACTGAATTAAGGGTCTTGGCTTGATCTAGTGACAAGTTTTAAGAGAAAGCAAATAAATAAAAAAGAACATTTAATATAACAAAGCTTTCCTCTAGCAAATAAGTAAGTGCTTGTAGAAGCAGTTCTATATCTGGTTCTCAGTCTTCATGGAGAAAATCTGATAAATAGCAATAAAAAGAGAATACTTCTTTCTTTTAATGACTAGGACATAAAGTTTTCTGAAAGCATTCAAGTGTTTTCCCAATATGGGAGAACAATAAATATAAGACAAAACCAAACAGCACTTAGTAGAAGCTTATGTTAACCCAAGTCTGTGAGCGTGGCTGTCAGTTTGGGACAATTGTTCCTATTAGGAGGGTAAAATTTCAATATGTCTAGATGTACACAGTTTTGTGTGCTAGTACTAAGTTAATGGGTTTTAGGTGTATATTTCTTTTTTTTTTTTTTTTTTTTTTTTTTTTTTTTTAGGGCTTTCAATAAAACAAAAAAAAGTTTTGTAAGATGTGATATAGGCTCAAAAGGACGTGTCAGGAAACAAGTGTATAAAAAATCAACCTGCCAAACATTAGTGTATGCATGTAACACAAAAACTGGAACTAAATACTTAAAAAAGCTGTCACACATAAAAGGTGGGTGTAATAACTTTTTAAGATAATGTTGCTTTCTATATTATATTTAAATGTTAATGGTTTCACAGATATATACAAAAAAGAGTAGTGAACTATATTAAAAATGCAGAGTGCAAATAGCTATGCTACATGAGACACATTTGGAAAGAACTGAACATGTAAATTTGATAAATAAAGGTTTTCAGAACAGTTTTTCGGTGGAATACCTGAGACAAATTGAAAGAAGAGGGAGGGATTCAGTAATCCTTTGAGTAAGACTAACCAAATCTTACTCGGAGACTGCTGTTTAAGACTACGACATCAGCGTGTCATGCATATGCATGAAGGTGCTGACTCAACTGGAAGGCTTACACGGAGCATGTAAGACTGCAGGGGGCGTGTCAGACTGCTGAGCAGTCCAAATATCCATGCCCCTGAAACCATATAAAGTGAAAATGACAAATGCAATGAGCGAGTCCGCTGAAATGTACACATAGCAAACAGTACACATCCTCACATACTAAACCCCTTTGTAAATGTAAAATGTAAACTAATTTTTTTTTTTATAATTCCCGATATAGCTGCCCGTATTTGCGCGTGTTTGCGCGGGTGTGCCCATTGCTTAGCTGCAGTTAGCAATTTCAACATCGAAGAGCATAATCAGAAATGTTTATGCAAATCAAGCCAAATAGCAATAGTGTAGTGGTAGAGCGTTCGCACAAAGAGGAGGCATTCCCGGTTCTAGTCCCACCACTCCCCTGTCTATTTTATGTTTTAAATTAGTATATAAAATCATTCCTGACATATATGAATGAAATTTTAGAAAAAAGCATTGAAATGGCCTATGTATTAGTGAACAAAATGTATATATAGAAAGATAAGAAGGTGAGCAGCATTAAGGATATTGACATATAATTGCCCATAGCTAAGCAGCGTTTTACCTAGTGCAATATAATTGCCCATGGCTAAGCAGCATTTTACATAGCACAATATAATTGCCCATGGCTAAGCAGCGTTTTACCTAGCGCAATAAAATTGCCCATAGCCAAGCAGCGCTTTACCCAGCACACTATGATTGCTCATAGCTAAGCAGCGCTTTACGTAGCACAATAGGTTTGTGCAGAGCTGCACACCATAGGGCAATGTGAAGCAATGTAAAGCAAAGTTGCCTAAACACAGCCACACCCCCTAGCCTGTCTGGACAGTAGTAAAATAAAAAGCAATGACAAGTTTCGAACCCGGGACACTGTGCACTATAATCAAAGTACTGAACCACTAAGCCATGACAGCTTAGCATAAACATGCACTGTTAACATACATATACTTATAAATGGAAGATTAACCATTGCTAAACAGGTTTGCTGTTAGCCGAGAATTTTCAAAAATGGCCAATCACAAATAAGTGCGGGAAATGCGGCATATTTAAGCTCCATAGGCAGGAATACTCGCCATAACTGATTGTAGCTCCCATCTGCAGTCAGAATGGCTGGTGCTGGAGAGGGTACTCGCTTTCGAGTGCAACACTGGTGCATCGAGGAGTCAAAATACATGGTTTGGTTCTTTGTCCACCATCATGAGTCAAGACTCCTGCAAGGCCAGTTTCAAGGGATGGAGTACAAAGCAGAGGCTTGAAACCGGTTGGCTCATGATCTCACCAGTGCCACAGGCGTCCCTCGGACTGGTGAGCAGGTCCATCACCACCATGTAGACCTGAAGAGACAGAAGCAAGACCTACTGAACCGATGGGTACAGGAGGCCCGTGACATGCAAGATGCCCCACTACTGAGTAGGTAGCCATGGAATGAAGTATGTAAGACATGCTATTGTAGTCTATATAATGGATAGGTATGTCTCAATATCACTTCATTTACTTCACAGCTGCAGGTGTCCGTGCTGCAAATCAGCAAGCCTATGCAGATAGGCTGCTAAGGCTGCACCACCAGGCAGGTTAGTAATTATTCTGCATGTATTGTTATATAAAATAAGTGACAGAGCCTGAAAAAAAGTGTTGTAGCCCAATAATAAAGGCATAAAAAGCCCTGAATAATTTCTCTGCATGTACTGTTATATAAAATAAGTCAGAGAGCCAGAAAAAGAGTGTTGTAACCCATTAATAAAGGTAAAATAACTCCTGAATAATATCTCTGCATGTACTGCTATATAAAATAAGTGAGCAAGCCTGAAAAAGAGTGTTGTAACCTATTAATAAAGGTATAATACGTCTTGAATAAGTCTTCTTCATGCACTGTAATATCAAATAAATGAGAGAGCCTCTAGAAAAGTGTGTAATGTAATTAATAAAGGTATAATACTTGGAGTGTGTCCATGTCACTTACTTTGAAATGTTGTTGTACCCTTGCATTATAAAAAGTACTGTTGTATTAACCGCTGTCAACCCACAGTTGGGCAGTCCCATATAAAGTGGATGAAGGAAGTGCCAGTAGCTGTGAAGCATATATACAGTCTTCAACAGCTGATTAATGGCTAGCAGCATAGGTAAATCTGGCACACGAGTAGCTTGTTAATATGTTCCCCAGAAATGTGAGTATGCACTTGAAATGTAGGGTTCTGTAGAAATATAACTGAAAATGTCACATGAACACATCCAGATATGTAGATATATAAATATAAATAAAATATATAACTATGTAGCAGTAACATCTGCATCTTGGACAGTTAGTATGTCAGATATAGGTCAGATATATAATTGCCTAGTGTAATAATACATGTAGGGGATATACACCTGCAGTCAATACGAATGTAGTGCAAACTATAAGTACTTATAAAATGCTAATGGAGGTATCTTTTTACACCCTACTGTATGTGCATAAACAATGCAATTCCACACCTCAACGGGTATGTCTAATCTCAAAACATTTGTTGGGACATATGTCCTATTGTTCTATAAATATCTGCATTTACTTTGATGCATGTGCCCTGTTCAAACACCACAGTCTTGGTGGCCTGTTGCCACCAATCATCCCTGCATGCTGTTGGAATGTCCACTGCCGTTCAATATATGCATGTGTTATGCTTGCTGTTCAACTGTTGGAACCCTGGTGTGTTGGGTTAATGGGAATATTACTGCATGTTGTTATAACTAATTTGGAATGCTGTTGTCTATGTTGTAATTAAACACACCTAAACACAGAACGTATGGGAAGGCCGGTCCCAGCGGACCCATCTGTCCCTCCTTAGCTGGCGATTGTACCTGGCACCAGCAGGTCCGGTGCCCAGCCCGGGCTCCCCTCCTCCATTGGTACTGTGCCACCTTTGGGTGGATGGGTGGAAGCACTGCAGGGGATGGGGCTCGCCCCCACCATGCAAGCGTGGGCGGAGAAGGGCCACCTGTCACCCTCCGAAGGGTCCGGGCTGTGGTGCATAGGGAGATCCAGCGTTCAGTCGCTGATCCCGTACGCCAGCTTGAGGCAAGAGTGGCACAACTCATGGGTGAGCCTGCCCCTCCTACGCAGCCCCCAGCACAGCCACCCTCCAGGCTGTGAAGGTGCAGTGGTGACTGCCCATGGGTGGGGATCTCAGTTCCACTGTTACCATCTGTGGGCTCATGGACTTGCGATATCCAAACATACTTCCCCGTCAATTGTGTTCACCCACCCCATGTGTCATATTCCGCCCCTGTATGCATCTTATTTGTCTTGTCTGTTTACCTCCCCAACTTACCTCCCCAAATATACCTACTTCCTCTACCTCACATTCCACTCTCACCTGAAAAAAAAGGGGGGGGGCGGCAATCTGTTCCCACAAAAAAAATTATGCCCCATACATAGCTGCCCATTTCACACACATGTCCACTGGACATGTAAACTGATAATTATAATTGGCAGTACAACATACTTTGTTGTCCTCACCCCTCTCTCAGGGGTGGAAGGTTTCAAATTTCACTCCAAATGTCTTACATATGCACAGCTGTTGCTGATAAAGAAATTGGCAGCTATGGATCTTCCCTACACCTGTACTGCACATCCCGAGCTAGTTTCCCTACTGTCTTTCCCTCTTTGTGCCCCCTTTTTCACCACTTTCCTAACTCCCCATTTTCTTTTCTTTCAAAAAAATTAGCGTGGGGGTTAGCGGGAGTAAGCACTTTTAAGCAGTAGTTAGCAGGTTTGAGTGAGTGTGCGCATGTGTGTGCTTAGCTAAGTATTGCTAAGCTTCGCTCAAACCCGCGCAAACCCACGCAAACCCACTTACAACTGCTTAAAAGTGCCTTAGTCACTCTGCATGCCAGGGCCCTTGTTCTGCTGAGCAGCAAAATAAAACACCTCTGTCAGTGTCGAACCCCGGACCTTGGACACACTACACTGCATGAAGTACCACTAAGCCACAGTAGACATACAACAAGTTGGTGCTGTAATGAATATATCATGCATTACAATGACTGAATGTAAAAGGAAAATAGGAATGCCATAACACAAATCTTGTTATGTGGATCTTTACCAGCAGTTGTTGTGGAATTGCATGACATGACTGTGGAAAGAGAACCAGCCATTCTAGCAGGAAATAATGTTACAGTAGTAGCACTTTACAAACCCCACACAGTATCAGAGCAGGATAAACACTGGCATATTTGAATAGGGCAGAGGCCATACTTCCCAACTGTGACTGCTTTTCAGGGATGTCCCTGATTCGTAAACAAATGTTAGCTGTGTCCCTCAGAATCCCTCTGAAAGATACTGACATTAGGCAGAAAAGTGGGGAATTACACTTAATGAATAATGTCAATAAGTAAGAGTACACACTGCTTGCATGTCAGAAAAGGTGTATTAATACATATGCTCTGATACTCTCACAGTCTCAACTTAATGTCTGTAATATATTACAGGTGTACCTCACTTATATGTTCCTTTCCCTGAGGCTGTTCAAATATATACCTGAGTGTATCAGAGGCCTGGCAGAGGCAGAAACACACAGGCATTTCAGCTTTTCTGCTGTTACACACACTGCAAATAGCTTTGGAATGAGTCCCACAAGCATACCCTTATGTAGGAGTACAACACAAAAATATCAAAGGATGTAGCCATGTACTGGTAGCAACCAACTGTGACAATGCCATTGTTCCAGTGTAGAAAAGACCAGTGTGGTGCACAGACAAAGAATAATAGGCTAACCTCTGGCTATCATCTGGATATGTCCACAGGTGGGAGCTACGCAGGCAGACTACTTGCCTTGATAGACTAACAGGTACATAGCAACTCTGTATGTTCAGCATGATAAACATCACACAATAATATATAATGCTCTCTGTACTTCTGCACCCCTACCCAAAAGAACAATATACCTGTGTATTCAGGCTCTACCAAGGATGTAGGTAGGCATACTCAGTACTGAAATTTGTCCAGTTGTCTTGAGCAGCCTGTGCTAATGTCAACACAAATAAACAACAAACTGTTCAGAAATTAGTTAATTAATATTTACAGTATAGTAGTTCACAAACAGTTCATGTGCCAGAAGAATACATTGGAATAACTACTTTTGTATGGCAGTTAATTGTCTAATTAGAAAATAAACTACATACTCCCATGTATCTTGTGTAAGCATTTGGAGGGGTGAGTAAAATTCTACACTGACAAGTGTGTACTAGAAGCAGCAACATTCAGGTTTGAGTACAACATGCAAATTACTGGCTACAACACTAGCTTCAGATATAAGAAGTATACCAACCTTCTGACTGACACAACGGTGTCCACAGCAAACAAGCATGGGCCCCACTTTGGAAAGCTGAAAGGGCTACGCCTACCTAACTTAGCATTTTATAGCAGTGGGCTCTATGACAGTGAGTACTGCAATTACCACACAGCAGGCTGCATGCAATTAGTAAATGGTGGGCACCAATTAGTGCAGAGGCCATCACATGCACATGTGCAGATACCTAGAAAAGCAGGCTGTACTTGCTGTCCACACATGCAATAATCTCATTGCAGCAACAGAGAGAGAGACAGAGACACAGACAAAGAGACAGAAACAGAGAGACACAGAAAAAGAAATAGCAACATCAACAGACAGAGGAAACCCAAACAAAAAAAAAATAAAATAAAATAAAATTATTTCCTTTAAAAACAGACGGAACAGAGAAATACAAAGGAACGGTATGTAAAACATATGTATTTGCTGGCATGTAGTGGCTGTTTTTGAAGAGTACTCTACATACTGTGAATCATCCATATGTGGCAGCAGTACGTATCTATATGTAGCTGTACATGTGCATAGGGCAAGGGACATACTGCAACTGTTTGTGAAGGGTGTATATATATATATATATATATATATATATATATATATATATATATATATATATATTGTTGAAGGTTGTTTTGTACATATTTATATGTAGGTTGTAGTGTGTGGCAAAGAAAACAGCATGCAGTGCTGGTATATGACATGTGGTGGTTAAACGCTGAGGGTATGCTCTGTCAGTTTTGCAGTGTTGCAGCCAGTGAGGCCTGCTAAAGCTACATGGGCTGAGGACACATTCAATGCAGTCTGCACAACACTGTGCAATATTATTACATAACTGTATATCTCACAACTGTCGCATAATTGATATTCCCAACATGAAAAGTGGACTGTATATGTGCCTATATGTACAGCTATATGTACAGCAATGGATGTTTATATGTATGTGTGTATGTATTGTATATGTATATATATATATATATATATATATATATATATATATATATATATATAATTGAATATATAATATATAATTGCTGGAACCTGTGTTCTGAGAGACTGCCTTACATATTATCTGCAATTATACAGAACTGAGTAAATATTTTTTTGGTTATAGAGTTTAATTGTTGCTTAGATCTGTGTTGAAACTGTTGTCTCACTGTTCTGAGAGACTGATCGGCAAATATACAGAGCTGAGAATATTTTTTTGGTTTTAAAGTTTGTACTGTTAGTTTTTGCTTAGATCTCTGTTGAAACTGTTTTGTCCCACCCACCCACCCTATTTTTGGTTTATAGTTTAAATTTGGTGGCTTTTGCAGTTGCCCGCCCCACTGTAGATTTGATCTGGGACACTCCCCCGTCCCATCTCTTTACCACATTCTACCTAATAAACTCTTTCTGCACTTGCTTTTAGTCCTTTTAATTTAATTGCATTTTTTAAACTGTGTTTGGTCTAATATTGCTGCATACTCAAGTGTGTTAGCTTGCACTGCATGTGAATTGTTTTTTACTACTGTTTTTGCTACTTTTCTGTATAAAAAAAAAACAAAAAAACTGTAAGCCTGTTTCCTACCTTTCCTGGAACTAGTGTTCCAGATACAGATTTGCTGTATCCAGGACTGTATGTAAGCTTCTAAGTCCCTCAAACCTTTCTGTGTTGGAGGAAAGCCTTCTAGCTTATCAGTGGGAGTGGTAAGCACTAGGTAACCTGTCTACCACATAAGTTGTGGTTCTGGCCCAGAATTTGTAGTTATTGGCCGTTTGGGCAATCTCTTCCATCTCTCTCAACTTTCTGATTTGAAAGCCTGTATTTGCACTTGTTTCTGTCCTGTAACTCATCTAGTGCAGATACAGATTCTTAGTTTTAGCACTTAAATTTGTTTGTTCATGCTCAGCACTTGTTCAGAACTTGTAAGCACTAAATAAGCTACTAATTACTATAGCACTCTATCTTCCTCATTACCTAGAGGAAAACAGTTTTTGTACTTACTTTTCTCACTTGCTTAGCAAAAAACAGCTCTTGTACTCACTTTCCTCACTTATCTAGAAGAAAAACCCTGCAACTCTCTTTTTGCGTGGTCTTGTGCACAGAGCAGCATCGTGCAGCGCCGGTTAGCTGGGGTATACTATTCCCGGCCCCACAAAGTCTGCGCTGTAAATTTTCCCTTAGAACTAGACAAGCTTCAGCTCAAGTGCTTCAGATCAGCTGCTCTTATTGTAGCACTTGCAAAACAGAAATCAGCACTTGTCCTAATCTCCTAGACAGCACTATTATTCTCCAAATTTCCTAGGCAGCACTATTATAATATAGCATAAGACCCTCGATCGTCCACAGGACTTAAGTTCAATTTACTCTTCAAAGCATGTCCAGAGGTCAGCTTCAGGTGCACTCTCCAGTTCATCTGGTGGCATTGGGCATCCTGAGGCAATGTCACAACTGCCTCATGTATACAGACAACCCTCTCCTCTTACCTCTAGACACAAACACTTGTGAGAGATGCAAATACACAGCCAGACTGGAGGCTAAGCGCTCTCAACCTATGACTGTAACAGACAGTCAAGAGGATAAGGGACACACTTGCATCACACCACCTGTCACACATGAATCTACAAAACAAGCACCGGCAAAACATACGCATAAATACACAAAAACATATTCGGAGGCACTAGGTACCAATCTGAAAAAGAAACAGTGCCCTCCAAAGCAGACAAGCAAGCAACCTGCACCCCCAAACACAAGCCAGGAAAAACACATAATTCACCTCAGCAGTGTGCCTCACAACAGCCCTTAAGGCAAAACACCATACCTAACACACTAGTAATACGAGACTCTATAGTAAGGCACATGGATGTTCCACTCACCAGGCTGAACAAGGAGAAGGTTACTGTCAGCTGCCTGTCAGGTGCTCAGATCCGCCACATAACACAGGCACTTAGGTCACTCCAGAACAAGTACAAGTATGACGCTGTCATTGTACATGTTGGTGTGAATGATCTAAGACGTACCTCCCTGGACTACATGAAAAGAGACATTGACGAGCTCTCTAATCATGTAGCCCAAGCTGGTATGACCCTGACCTTGAGTAGCATACTACCTTCACCTAGAATGATACCACAATACAAAGACAAAATGATCAATTTCAACAATTGGCTAAGCTTCTGGTGTCATTCTAAGGGGATCCAGTGTCTGTCTGCCTGGGATGACATGATAGACAATCCTCGCTGTTTTGCCAGAGATGGGTTGCACCTGTCACCCCTAGGTTTTCGAATACTGGCCAAGGCTCTTGCCGTCCCCATAGTGCCCTTTTTAGGCAAGGCTCAAAGGACAAACCAACCATCGTAACCAGCACAGGTAACCAAAAACTAAGGGTAATGCTACTCAACGCCAGAAGTCTCCACCTCAAAATAAACACATTCGAGGCTCTCCTCAGCATGGAGAAAATCGATGTTTGTGCAGTGACGGAAACCTGGTTCAAGGCTCAAGAGAGCACCCCAGCACTGCCAGGTTACAATTCATATCATACCTTCCGGCCTCAGTTACCGGATTGCAGTACAAAGGGTGGAGGTATATCCATATTCATCAAGGATACCCATATCTCCAGGTTAGTAGCGCAGCATGATGCCCCAGAGATCATCCATGCGCAACTATCAGCAGGCAAAACCACATTTCAAGTCGTAGCTGGTTATAGATCGCCCACCATGTCCCAAGATGCTCACTCTGCATTCCTTGAGACATTGGAAAATATAAAGGTCCTACCCAACACCATAATCTTGGGTGATTTCAACTACCCTGGTATAGACTGGGTGAACTACCAGTGTTCCAACTCATATGCTCAGCGATTCATAGAATTTATAAATTCAAATGCCCTTGAACAACTAGTATGTTCCCCCACTAGAGGGGACAACATATTGGATTTAATCATCACAAATATGGGCGCCCATTGTACCACACCCATTATCACTCCCTCCTTGGTCAGATCCGACCACAAACTGATAACCCTGGACATTCACACCCCTCCACCTCTCCCAGTCAAAGAAACCGTAGTCAAAAACCTTTCCAAAGCAAACTTCAAACTACTTCCATCCAAAGTGGAAAGCTTCACTATTCCCTTGCAAAAGGATAATGATATCCAGGATGCGGAATCCTACACCAAGGCACTCTATATGCATCTTCAGGATTGCATGGACCGTGCTATCCCAAATAAAACCAAGACTCCTTCCTCAAGCAAGAAGAAACCAGTCTGGTGGACCCCGGCCATAAGCAAACTTTACAATAAAATGAGGAAACTTATACAAAAAAAGGCCAAATCTCAAGTAGAAAAATCATCCCTGATCAGCATTAGTAAGAAATTGAGGGCCCTCATCAAGTCAACTAAAGCTAATTTTGAAAAGAAAGTTGCCAAGGATGCCAAGAATAACCATAAGGCCTTCTATGGCTACATCAAAAACCTAAATGGCAATGCTCAAGTCTGTTCTTAGCTAGTACAAAATGAAACAAAATACACTGACCCTTCTGACATTGCCAACATCTTGGCTGACAGGTTCAGTGCAAATCCTCCCACCACCACCTAAAGGGCCTATTACCATTGCAGGAGATTGTGTAAGTCCAGCTATTACTGATACATTGGTTAACAAGGCTTTAACTAAAGCTAAAAATACTGCCTCCATGGGACCAGACGGTGTCCCAGGCTGTGTCATACACAAGCTCCAAAAGGAATTAACCCTGCATCTTAATACCCTGTTCAGTCTCAGCCTCTCCACAGGATATGTGCCCATAGAATGGCGCACGGCAACGGTGGTCTCGCTACACAAGGGTGGGGCCACAACTGACCCTGGGAACTACCGACCAATAAGCCTGACCAGTCTGATCTGTAAGGCTGTGGAGCGAATCATTATAGAACTCATAAATGGAGAGATTGTGAACCTCCAGTTGCTGGACCCCACACAGTTCGGCTTCAATTTATTTTTTATTTTTATTTATTTATTTTACATTTGTTGACCGGGCTAGTCTGGCTGGATACATGTCCATTTTCAGCAGAGGCCCGAGGAGAAAAGCTCCACTATAACTGGTACATTACATAAAAAACATTACTGTACGATACAACTTATAAGGATTGATGAACTAATTGAATGTAGGATATTAAAAATACAGAAAACATATTTACAGAATTGTACAGTTCTTGAATTACATCATTTTTTACAGAATATGTATAATACTTAAAATACTAAATACTGAGTAGAAATTCCTAATCACATGTTATTAGGAGAAGCAGGAGTAGTAAGTTTTGAAAAGAAAGGAAGAAAGAGGTAGCACATACAAAGGTCTGTACTATATAGTATTGACAGCTAAGATAATACATTTGTGCCAGGGCACCAGTTCTAGGAAATAGAATTGCATGGCAGGGAGCAAAGTGTGAGTGTAAGTGAGAGGGTAGATGACAGGATCCAGAGGTGTATTGAGTAAAGAGAAAAGATGTTATAGGAAAAGTAATATCTAAGTGGATGTAAGGTGAGCTATAGAGGAGGAGTGATACAAGTAGTAGAGACAAGCAGAGAAAGTAGAGGAGGGAGTTGTAAAGAGAGTTGGGCAGTAAAGTCAGTCAGGATTAGAACAAGGGCATAGCCAGTTGGATTTGAAATGGTGCCTTAGTTGTTTTGAAAAGTTTTGATGAGCCTAGGGAGGTCAGTTCTATGGGAAGTTTATTCCAGTAAGAGCCAACAACATTTGTAAACAAGGAGTCACCAGCTTTATTGTGTGATTTGAGAGTAGTGACTAGCAGTTTGTTTGCTGAGCGGAGGAAGTAAGATTCTTGTAGGGGTGACAAGGTTATTAAGTATTGGTGTATTATTAGGGTAATGGAGAATTTTATAGGTGATAACTAACTGGTGGAGGAGAATTAGATTTTGAAGTTCAAGCCAGCTGAGTTTTTGAGATTATCACAATGATGGGTACGAAATGGGGAACCTGTGGCAAATCTGGCAATGTTATGGTAGGTTGTGGCAAGTTTCTGAAGGTTTGATTTTGAAAGGTTGATAAAGGATGGGGAGGCATACAGTAATGTAGAGATGAGATGTGTTTGGGCTAGAGACACCCTGCTAGTTGGTGTAAGAAAGGGCTTAAGTCTATAGAGGGCACCTATCTTTTATTTACAGCTTTGATGGTTAGGTTAATGTGGGAATCAAAGTTCAGTTGATTATCTATTGTAAAACCTAGCAGTTTAGTTGAAAGGTCAGGTGTGATGATAGTGCCATTATCAGAAACAATAGAGAAGGAGAAGGGGGTAGACTTAGGGGTAGGTGAGAAAAGTAATAATTTGGTTTTTTTGGGATTGAGGAGGAGACAGATATGTTGGAACCATTTTTCTGCTGCTGTAAAGACTTTTTGGGAAGAAGAATGGAGTTCAGATGGAGATCCAGCAGAGCAGATGAGAGTTGAATCGTCTGCATACTGAATACATGTGGATGTTGGGAGTGAAATAGATAGGTTATTGATAAATATGGAGAAAAGAAGGGGACCTAGGATGGATCCTTGAGGGACACCGATAGTGACTGGGAGCTGAGAAGATAGATGGCTGGCCCAAAGCACAGCTTGTTTTCTATCCTTCAAGTAAGAGTCAAACCAGTGCACTGCCATAGAGTCAAGTGAGAGAGATTTCAAAGTGTGTAGCAGAAGTTGATGATTCACCATATCAAAGGCTTTAGACAGGTCGAGAAATAAAGCAGAGGAGAAAAGGTTGTTATTGCGATTTTTGTTGATATTGTCTGTGAAGGAGAGAAGAGCAGTAGAAGTGCTATGGAAAGGTCTAAAGCCGTGTTGGGAGTCTGCTAGTAGGCTATTATGTAAGAGATGATTTAAAAGTTGTTGGTGTATACAACGTTCCATAATTTTAGATAGAGGTGATAGAAGGGCTATGGGACGGAAATCCGTAAGCTCATTAGTGTTTCCTCCTTTATGCAGAGGAATGATGTGGGAGACCTTCCAGAGGGAAGGAATAGTAGATTCGGTTATTGTTCTATTAATTAAGATGGAGACTGGGTATGCTAGTTCTGCTGCTGCTAGTTGTAGATATTCGGCTGGTAGTTGGTCAGCTGATGGAGTGCATGGTTTCAGCTTTGAGAGTAATTTACATATGTAGGTAGTGGAGACTGTCTTAAATTTTAGTGTGGGGGTATCTATTTGAGGAGAAGTCTTTTGAGGGGAAGTGGGGGGAGCCATTGTGTTTGCTAGTGAGGTGACTGTTTCAGAGAAAAAGTTGTTGAATGTATTGGCAATTATGTTGGGAGGGGTTTGAGCTAGGTTAGTTGGAGTAGGTGTTTTGGTATTCCCTGGATGGAGCAATTTGTTGATTCCTGACCAGAATTTCTTAGGACTAAGATTTTGGTTTTGCTGATATTGAAGGTAGTAATTTTTTTTATCAAGATAGGTGAGTTTTTTTGTGCTGTTTCTAAGTTGTTTGAAGTTTTGATGGTCAGTTTGGTTTTTTGTTGTTCTCCATTTTGACCATAGTTTGTTCCTTAATAGCATGGTTTGCTTGGTTTCTTTAGAAAGCCAAGGGGCTGCTTTGGATCCTATTCTGATTAAGCGAGAGGGGGCGTGATGGTCAAGGATATTGAGAAATGTGTTGTTGAATAGGGTAACAGCTTCATCTAGGGGGAGGTATTTTAGAGCTGACCAGTTGTATTCTTTGAGTTCATTTTAGGAAGAAGGAAGGTTAAAGTTTTTTTGCTACGTATAGTACGATAGCTAGCCTGTTTGAAATTGTTATTTTTGTTTAGTGATGTAGGTGAGGAGATGGTCGCTGATTTTGTCTGGGAGTGTTCCTGTTTTATATAAGAGGTGATTATTGTTTACTAATATCCAGTCCAGGATGGCTTGTTTATTGGTCGTTTTGTTAATTCTAGTTGGGGAGTTTATGGTTTGTTGAAAATTGAAGAGGTTAAGGTGAGAGGTGGGTTTTGGTGTTATGCAGGAGTTCCAATCAATATTAAAGTCTCCTAGTATTATGGTTTCCTGAGGAAAGTTTCCGGAGAGCCAGCTAAGAATGTTTTCAAGTGTATTTAAGTTGTTGCCAGGGGGGATATAGGAACATATTATATAGATGGCTTTGCTTTTATTTATTTGGAATTTGCTGAAAAGTATTTCAGCATTTGCAGGTAAGGGAGGCAGGCGATTGAGGACACCTGTAGTTCAGATTTATAGAGTAAGGCAACTCCTCCACCCTTTTTGTTTAGGCGATCCTGCCTTAAAATGTTATATCCAGGTGGGGTAATTTCATTGTCTTTGGTCCCTGGTTTAAGCCAGGTTTCAGTAAGACAGAGGATATCAAATCGTGAGGTCAATTAAAGCATGCAGTTGTGTGATTTTGTTGTTAATGCTTCGAATGTTTAGGTGTGCTATTGTAAGTGAGTTAGGAGAGAAAGGAGTACTAAAGTGGTTGGTAGTTTGGTTAGTGAGGGAGTGGTTGATGGGATTATTAGGCCCAGGGTTGGGATGAATGTCCGCGTGTAACAGTAGGAGTGTTAGTGGGAGTGGACATGCTTTAGAGTTTTTAAGGGTATAATTAGATAGTACTTTTTTGTTGTGAGATATCTGTTATGAAGTATTCTGTGATAGTGAGGGTAAGGAAAGGACAGGTAGACAGGAGGTTAGTAAAGGTTTGTTCAGATTTAGGTAGAACAGTGGTAGTGTGTTTAGATAGCTTAGGAGATTTGTTGAGTGTGAGATACTCGTAGGAAGTGAGGGTGTAGTAGAAAAGAAGGATGTTAAGTAGTAGCAGTGAGAAAGGTAGTTTAAGAGTGAAAGGCATATTAAGTTAGTTGTGCTTAATTGGGTTGGAACTTAGTTGAAAGTGGGATGGTAGGGGATGGGTGTGGCTGTAATAAGTAATAGAGAGTTAGTAGGTAGGAATGAAGCTGGAAATGTGATTGGAGGTGAGAATATTGGGGGAGTGGCTAGGCGGGTATAAGTCTAGGGTCACTGGGAGTGGGTGGGAATTGGGGGTAGGGTAGGGAGCGGAGTGAGCCCGTAGGGGCTTAACGGAGCGGGAAGAGCCCAGAGAAGGAAGAAGAAGTGGTGGAAGTCAATCAGTAGAGAGAGAAAGGGCAGAAGGTAAGTTTGCTGAGATGTGTGGTAGGTTAAGAGAGTGTCAGAGAAGTAGAGTTGTGGGTATGGAGATGGAAGAATGACAGTAGGAGAAGATAATAGGTTGTGAGAAGGGATTGAGATGGGTGTTTGCTGAGAGGAAGACAAACTGTGGAAAGGTAGTCCAGTGAGAGATAGTAGGGAGAGGGGAGCAGTGGAACTAGGTAGGTGAGATGAGGAGGAGAGTGGCAGGAGAAGCAGGGACAGTAGGGAGGTAGAGGAGCACCACCTAGTGGGCAGTTAGTTAGAAGCAACACACTCTTAATATTCAGTAAGGGGAGGCAGCTTATTGTGAGACAGTAAAAGTGTAGAAATAGATAGGAGGGTAGGTCAAAAGACACCAAAAGGGGTGGATAAGGGAGGTTTGGCTGCAGGCTAACCTGGCAGGGAGGCACACTGTGACCTACTAGTAGGTATCTACTACTTGAAAGTTTTACAAGGTTGGGAATAACACATACTTCCAAGACAAGTTCCTTGCTGGGAGAAGAAGGAGTCAAAATTGTTTTAAGAATGTCCTTGGTTGAGGTTTCTTTAGTGTGGCCTTCCAGTAGGGAGCAATTCAGTAGGGTAAAGCAGCATGGGCTGGATCACAAGCTCCAAGACAAGTTCCTTGCTGGGAGAAGAAGGAGTCAAAATTGTTTTAAGAATGTCCTTGGTTGAGGTTTCTTTAGTGTGGCCTTCCAGTAGGGAGCAATTCAGTAGGGTAAAGCAGCATGGGCTGGATCACAAGTTCCAAGACAAGTTCCTTGCTGGGAGAAGAAGGGAGTCAAAATTGTTTTAAGAATGTCCTTGGTTGAGGTTTCTTTAGTGTGGCCTTCCAGTAGGGAGCAATTCAGTAGGGTAAAGCAGCATGGGCTGGATCACAAGTTCCAAGACAAGTTCCTTGCTGGGAGAAGAAGGGAGTCAAAATTGTTTTAAGAATGTCCTTGGTTGAGGTTTCTTTAGTGTGGCCTTCCAGTAGGGAGCAATTCAGTAGGGTAAAGCAGCATGGGCTGGATCACAAGCGTAGGACACAGCGAAACGCTAAGAGCCAGGGAATGCACAACAGCCAGTAGGGGGGTTAGTGGAATAAAACTTCAAGGGAAGATCATGCCTCCTGAACCTGGTGGATTTCTTTGAGACAGTTACTCAGGCTATAGATAAGGGAAAGGAGGTACACACGGCTTACCTTGACCTTGCTAAAGCATTTGACACCATTCCCCATTCAGGTATTATTGATAAGCTCACCAGCCTGGGCATAAACCCTTACATCACAAGATGGATCACAAACTGGCTCTCAGACAGATCCCATAAAGTAAGAGTAGCGGGATCTATGTCCGAATCCAGACCAGTAAGAAGTGGTGTGCCTCAGGGCTCTGTCCTGGGGCCCCTCCTTTTTGGCATATACTTCTCAGAAGTACAGGCAAGCACGGAAGGGCTGTGGCTGACTAAGTTTGCGGACGACTGCAAACTGGGTGCTATAATAGAGTCTCCGGCCGACATGGAGATCCTCCAGATGGGCCTAAATGAGACTGATGCATGGTGTCAAAGCCATGGTCTCAAGCTAAATGCAAAAAAATGCGTAGTAATCCCCTTTGGAAAAAACAGAGTACCCGCAAACTACAACATAGGAGGTAATCCCCTGAAATCTGAAGAAGAAATAAGGGATCTAGGGACCAAGTAGATAGTCAGCTTTCCTTTGATAACCATATTGCCAAAGTGGTTAGAAAATCCTTCTATGTGACCCATCTGATCACGAAAGGGTTTGCATCAAGATCTAAGGATGTAATGGTGCCCCTCTATTCTTCCCTCATCAGACCCATTATTGAGTACAATGCACCAATTGGAATGTACCTGGCTAGACATCTCCAGCAGCTGGAGAGACCACAGAGGTACCTAACCAAGAGGATTACTGGCCTCAGACAGTTGCACTATGCAGCATGATTGAAAAAGCTAAGACTGTTCTCTGTTGCATACCGCTTTCTCAGAGGCGATCTCTATCTAACGTACAGAGCCATGTCCAACCCAGAATTGTTGAACATGCTCCATCTTAGCAAAACAAAATCTACTCGAGCTACATGCTCTAGGGATATAAACCTCAACAGAACAATGAATAGAACATGCTGGAGGGATAGATTCCCTTCGCAGAGACTTCCCTTACTATGGAACAGGGTCCCGATCTACATAAGACAGAGCCCCTCACTATCACTCTTCAAGAGGAACCTTGATGAGTGGATGGGTAACAGAAAGTTCACACCGGGGATCACACCAACAGCACTACTAGATAGGGGCCAAGGGTACTAGCTGCTAGTACAAGGGTCTAGGGAACTACTAAAGGGGTGGTGAATACTGCACAACACGGCTGGGCTAATATATGCCTTCGGGCAGATAGCCCAGTACCACCCTATGAACCTATATATAGATATAGATATAGATATAGATATAGATATATATATATATATATATATATATATATATATATATATATATATATATATACACACACATATATATATATATATATATATATATATATATATATATAGATAGATAGAGAGACATGGGGCGTACTTACTGCGACAGGTGCCTGGTGACCAAGGTATGGACTGAAGCTCAGTGTTGAAACTGCAGTGCCATCCCTTCTTGCTAAAACACTGTACCCATTAACTACCACATAGGTGGTAGTCTACATAACACCAAAGGTGTGATAAGAGAACATGGCTCACAGGTGGACAGTAGCCTCCCCTTTGATAATCACAGTGCCACACTAGTCATGTACTCTATCTACGTGGTACACATCATCACAAAAGGTGTGTCATCTAGGGAAATATAGGTCAGTGTTCCCCTCTACTCATCACACTTACAACCCATTATAAAGTACAATGCCCCATGTGGTATGTACCTCACATGATAACTACAGCAACTGGAAAGGCCACAGACATACCTCAAAAAGAGTAATACCAGCCTCAAACAGATGCCCTATGCAGACTGGCTCACAAAACCACAGCTACACTGTGTTGCATACCACCTACCCAGAGGTGACCTCTGCCTAACATACAGAGCTATGGGACACCCATAGCTGTTGGACATGCTCCACGTAAACATATTACAATCCCTCCCAGATACACGGTCTAGGGCCCTAAACCTTGTCAGCTCACTAAACAGCACATGCTGGAGGGATAGAGTCCTAACTCAAAGACATGCCATACTCTGGAACAAACCACCTATCAATAGCAAACAAAGCTCCTCATTAGCAGTTATCATAAATACTCCTGATGATTGTTTGGGAGATAGAAAATACACCCAGGGAATCACCTCTGTGGCTCTGGTTGACAGGGGCAAGTGAAATTAAATTACATGTGTGTCAAAGGCCAGGGTAGCATATGGCTAGGCTGCTGTAGGCCCTAGGGCCAATGGCGTATTACTTACCTATGACACGATGCACACACACATGTACTTAGTGCAATAATTGCTATGTGAGGTTGACTGAGTGTGATGGTGAATGCGTGCAAGGTCTGTAAAGGTGTGATAGCTTAGTGTGAAATTGTTTCTGTCATGGTAGTTTGTGTCCTAGCTGTGATCCCAGCAAAAGGTGAGTATGCTATTGCTAGGCAGAAAAAGTAGTATGGCATACGGTGTGATGTAGTCCCTTGTTGTCGACTGTGGTGTCCCATTGTAGGCTAAAGCAATACATGTATGCTTAGTGAGTGGTACTGCTGGTGAATCCAACTCCCATATGAACTGTAGTACTACCTGAAGCTGTAGGCCTAAACAGTACAGTATGGTGTATGTTCACATTGCTTGGAAACACTGTTTTGTGTGTTCCCTGTAGTCCTCACAGATTACATACCTCAGGCATAAGGTTTTGTAAGTAGTGACACATAGTACTGTATGGTACACAGGTAAAGCTCATCTGGGTTGGCATACATTTGTGTGTTGTATGTATGTCTGATGTGTGTGTAATTATGCCTGTACCATGCCCTCAATCATATCTGTGTTATAGGGTATACGTGTATATCTAGCAACATGTATAGTCTAGTACAGCAGTATGCCACCTATATTAACAACTGTGCACATATGTTAGGCAGGGGTTTGGCATCAACGACTACTGTGGTATACTGGTAATACTGTAACTGTACTTTACATTCATTGCAATGGATGACGTCTTTCTTTATGCATTAGCTTGATATACACCTCCTGTGGCTAGGTGGTGCATTGTGTCACATACAGTGTGCCATGTACTGGTGTATAGTCTTACATACTGGCTTCTCTTTGCTGCCGTGCAGAACATGGTTTGATATATAGAGCATGGCAGGCACTGTCAGCCAGTTGTGGCCTGAGCACTAATATGTGGTATTGAACATGTGTATCTTCTGACAACCAATTGGATGCGAAATATGGCAGGTAATTGATATCTGTACTTTAGGATGCTAAGTGTGCCACATGACTTGCTCACACATCATGTTTAATTGTCTTCCAGGGGCATGTCCCACCAAAGAAATTCGTGTTATACAGCTGCAGAGGAAGCCGAAATACACACCAGCCTGGTGCAGCACTACACCCTGCTGTTCTCTAGAACCAGCCAGGACCAGCATGAGTGGACTGCACTGTGGCAAGATCTCGTTCGTCGGGTAAATGACATAGGCATGCATAACTGGACATATGAGCAGGTACGCCATCACTGCAGTGATTTAATTAGACATGTCTGGTGGCGTGCGTCTGATATCCATCAACAACAGCTTGCCACAGGTGGTGGGGTTGCCATTCATCCCCCCCTCACCAGAGTGGAGGAGCTGCTCCTAAGCATGGTGGCTCCTGGCCAACCACAGGAACAGCAACTTACATGTGTCATCATGGAGGCCGGAGCCACCCAGCATGTTGACATGGGGCGTGCAGGTAACATGACCTATCTGTAGACTACTGTTACCTGTATTGGTAGATTATGCATATGTGACATGTGTACTGTGTGTTTAGCAGTTGTGCTGCATAGTGTTGTGCAATACTGATATTTTGAATATAATCTGTACACCTGTGACTGTCGACTGTTGTACTACTGTAGTTTAGCAAACTCACAGTAGCAATGGCACAGTTGTGGCCACTGACAAACTGTCTCATATTCTTGTAGGTCCCTCTGGTGTGACAGCAAGGCAGCCGGTTGATGCTGGTGACTGTGTTATAATTGTAATATTGCTAATGAAATGTGCATGTCATAGGTGAGGTGTAGGCCATGTACATGTAACACACCTACGCATAATGCATGCTGTGCATGTTTGCTATGAGACTATGCACATCTCAGTAATGACAGTAGCTGCCTCAATCACATGCAATACACAGAGCATCACACACAACTGTGGCAACACCATACTGGACATTGGATAGGCATAGGTGATAAACATGTACACAACATACACAACTTTGTCATACGCAGTACACCTTAACATGCTACACATAGCATATCCAGACACCCGTTGTAAGGTCACACTTCAGTATCCCACATGTCATCCACACAGCACACATAATATACCTGAGGGGTAGAGGCCTATCATTGGGCTGTGTGACACTCTTCAACATATAACACATTCATGTTAGTCAATGCTCCCTATTGGGCACCTTACAAACCCATGTAACAAGTGGCTGTGTAATTGTGACTGTAGTCACAGTACTGCAGTTCAGGTACAGCATGCTAGGTGGCAGTCTAGCACACATTAGTAGCCTTGAGTAACCACATGATGCATGATGATGATGGCTCATGGTACTACACCCCATGCAGTTACAGTGACCACAGTACTACATATAGTAGTCATTGCTATGCACCTCAATGTTGTGTGTGTGGAAACATATGCATCTATACACAATATGCATAGCAATCACCATTTGTACAAAGTGACACATATATGTCTTGTAATGCTATTGAGTGCATAGGTCACATGACACACATTGGGTATGTGTGATGTTTAATGTTGCAGTCATGTTGTAGCATGCCATGTCATGGCTGGCACTGGCATGTCCACAATATGTCCTACAATCACCATACCCACTGTACAACGGCCATGTTGAGCAATGGTATTCCATCACGTATACATGCACCACTCATCCTGTGTGTGTATACATAGCATGCATGCGCTAAACCTGTGTCCACAATTATCTGCTACAGACACAGACACTGTAATCAGAAATGGATATCTATGTGACACACAGATACACATCCAGCCATGGTATGTATACCTGTGAGTGATGGTGCACAGGACATTGCAGACCTTTTAATACTTGCACAGCAATGTTGTGTCCATGTACACATTACATTCCAGGGTGAGGCCAATCACTGAACAACAACACACATGCCTCAAAGCCATGTATACTGTTATTAACATGGGCTGTCTACACTTGCACTGCATGGTCTTGAACAACAAACTTTCTGCATGCTGACATGTGTGATATGACTGTTTGCCTTGTGATACTGTAACCCACCATTAACCACTATTAAGTATGTTTTGGATTGCTGGTGGTGTGTGTGAGTATCGGCTGTAGTGAGGAGTGTATTTGTGTGCATGTGTGCATGTGTTCATGTGTGCATGTGTGCATGTGTTCATGTGTTCATGTGTGCATGTGTGCCGACATCATGTACAGGTTGTAAAGTGTTTTTCCTGTCTCCCTCCCACAGGTGCTGTGTTAGGGCTGGTTCACTGCAGCAGGGAAACTGATGTCACTTAGCCACATAGTGATAATGAAGATAGGTGTGTTGAGGCACAGGCGTGTTTTCCAGGGTCTGTCGTTAGGCCACCAATTGACAGTACACAGCTGTTCACCCCATCCATGCATACAGTCATACTGCCAATACATCCATCACCAATGCCCATAGCTGAGGGACAGCGTACTGTTGGCATTGGCCAGGACAGTGTGGTATCCATGGCACATGCATCCCAACACAGCAGCCATACCCAGATGTCTGGAAGGGTACCACATAGGCAGATGTCCAGGGGTTCTCATAGGAGCACTGCTGCTCATCATGCCACTGGCAGATGTGCCACAGGTCTGACAACATCACGCATGTTCCAGGCTGTCATGGAGGCACAGGCACGTATGGAACGGTACACCAGACAGGGACTAAGGGCACAGAGGGCCCATAACACCACTGTCATTGACAGTATCCATGACCTAGCAGGTGCCATCCGACATTACACCGAGGTCACTGATAGACGTTGGGGAGAGACATTAGATATCCTCCACAATGTCATGTTCATGTGTCAGGACAGTGCGGGATGGTTGAGACGTCGACGTATGCCAGCAACATCAGCAGCTGGCAGTCACTGCGGACCTCCCTCAAGCCACAGCCGCTCCCGTAGTGCCAGTACCAGCCCCAGCAATGTTGGGGGTGGACTGTCCATAGAATGTCCTAGAAGACCACGTGCACGTGACTCTGGACAGTCCCAGCAGGGACCTGTGTCCAGTGTACATCCATCCACCTCTGGGGATGGTACCCAGTCTGGCTTAGCACCTGAAAGTGTCAGTAGCATCTCTGCCAGGCACAGGTACCGTATCCGTGGCCAGAGATGGTGATCTGTAAAGCCTCGCAGGTACAGTCTGTGGCTGTCCCACAAATACCCATATATGGCAGCCACATGGTGGAACTGTGTGCATGCAGACACACACACATACTCCAGACACCTAGGGCTAACACATACCCACACACATTACAACAACATTGGCCCATTCCAGTATTCTTGCCCCTCACACACACACACACACACACACACACACACACACACACACACACACACACACACACACACATACATGTCAATTGGATGACTCACTGTAGGCCTGTGGCGAACCAACAACACACCCTGTGCATATGATGAAACCTGTGCCACCTCCTGTCCTCTGTAACATCGATGCAGGAACAGGCTACCATGGTGCTGATGCACAGGGTGTCTATATAGCAGTATAGCAATGTTAGCATGTTGTCAGCTGTAGAGTGTAATGATATGCTTGAAGGTGTAGCTGAGCAGGCATGATGCATTAAAGCTATGATTGTCATTGTAGTGTTGTTTACACCAGTGTTGGTTCCAACTGGGTATTGTCCAGCCACGTGCCACTTGGCTGATGTGTGCAGTATTGGCAGCATGCGTTAGAGAGTGGACAGTATGTGTGGGATGTGTGTAGCACAGATTTGCAGGTGTACAGTTGTGAACATGGTGGAGGTGCACTGTCTGCATGTACGTGCATAGTGGAAACATAGCCAGGGTGACATGCTTTGTATTACACAGTAACACTCCATAGTTTCTATTGGTGGCCAGTATGCATTGTACTACACACATTCCGGAACCTGACTATACATGTGTGTATGACATGGTTTGACACTGTGCTGTGGGTGATACTGTTACTATCTGTCATTGTTTTGCATTTTGGTGGCATACATCACTTCAACAGCCTGACCATAACCAATCGTTAGATGATGTCTTGACAACAGACACACAGATGTAGGACACACAGCAGCATTTGGATCCTTCAGATACTATACAATGCCAGTAACCACTGGTATTCACCTGCACCCATTATTGAGACCACTCCTGTTTGCCATATAGCTCTCTTAGGTACAAGCATTCACAGTAGGGATATGTCTGTCCACATCTGGTAATGCATACTGTGGACTATAATGCATTCTCCAGATGACACACACATACTCCACAAGGGTATCATACAGACAGATGCCTGTTGTCAAACCCATGCTGTAAAGCTATAAGCCAAAGTAAGCATAGTCATCCACCTTTAAGGAACATATTATCCCCACAGTACCACATAGGTAGTAGCCACCAGCATGATGAACAGGTACCGATGTGTACATGCAACCAAGTGTTATGTCATCTCTCCTTTGTTAATCACATTTCCAAAGGTATTTTGGAATCCCTTGGTGGATCACATAAGCAATAAGGGATCTGCATGCATATCCACAGTTTGTTCTACACCTATGAATAGTCATCATGGACAGACTTTGCTGCGTTTGAACAGGTCTGACATATACCGGCTCGGCCATAGACCCTCACTCACACATTCCAATAGGAATCGTAATGACTGTGTGACATAGATGACCTAGGCCAGGGATCACTGCAGTGGTTGGCCTTGTCACAAACATACAGATGTGACCTAAGGTCTGGGAAGTAGCAAGAATGACAGCTGTGTTCTTGGAGAAAGCAGGGTTCCCACATATGCAATCATTGAGGTATTATGTACAGATATGTATTTGACACACAGCTAGCTCACATGTACAATGCATACTGATATGTCATACAGTGGTAAAAGCAAAACCCACAACACATTGACCAACAGTGTCACACACATACAGCACACACACTCACCAAGTGCAGGATTCAAACCCCTACCTAACTACTTCGACGCACTATACAGATTACTGGGAGTTTTATTTTCCACAGGTATATTTGTAGGATGCTGACATCAACAGAGTTGACAAAGGTTAGATTACCACTTTTGAGGTGTTTCACTGCTCTCCTAAAAGGTTGTTTCTTCCCAAGGGGAACACACACACACACACACACACACACACACACACACACACAGTTGCCCGGTGCAGGATTCAAACCCCTACCTAACTACTTCATGATACTAGAGGAGTGTGCATTAGCACAACGCGCTATACAGATTACTGGGAGTTTTATTTTCCACAGGTATACTTGTAAGATGGTGATATCATCAGCCTATACAAAGTGTGTTACATTAGGTGACATTAGATGGCCTACATTGAAGGAATGTCTAAACACTTTGGCCATGTGATCATCAAAGGTGAGTTTACTATCTACCTGTGTCCCCAGGGCCATAATTACTTTCTCCGTACATGCTGGATTACCACCTATGTGGTAATTTGTATTACCCAAAGGGGATGACTATGCATTCTTTGTCATTCAGCTTGAGGGCATTGTTTTGACACCAGGTATCTGCCTCTGTAAGTCACTTTTGGAGGATGTCTGTGTCAGCTGTACAGTCAATTATGGACCACAGTTTCCAGTCATCTGCAAATCTGTTGAGCCTTACACCTGCCGTGCTTGCCTGTACCTCTGAGCAGTATCGACTGAACAGGTGGGGTCCCAGGACCAAGACCTGTGTGATGCCATTTGTGACTGGCTTAGAGTTGAACATGGGACCCGCAACTATGAACATGTGTGTTTGATCTGTGAGTCACTTGGCCACCCATCCTGTGACATAGCTGTTCATGTTCAAGCTGGTACACTTGTCCATGACGACGGAGTAAGGAATGGTGTGGTAAGCCCTTAGTGAGGTCCAGGTGGGCTGTGTGGACTACTTTCACTTCCATCTATGTTAATGGTAACTGTTTTAAATAAGTCAACTAGGTTTGGGAGCCAGACTATGCCTTCAACAAGGTGAAGTTGTGTAGAGTCCAGTGTCTGGAGATCTCCAATGTCTCAGTGTATGGGTTCCATGACGATTTGCTCAATAGCTCTGTAGACCAGGCTGAGTACACATGTTGGGCAATGGTTTCCAGGTTCTGTTTTGGCACACCCTTTGTGGAGCTGGATGACTGTTAGTGTATGCCATTCTTTGGGTACATAGCCTGTGATACACTTGAGTCTGGACAGTGAATGTAGGTGAGGGTGTAGCTCCTTGTGGGCCTAGTGTAAGACGCAGCCTGGGACAACTTACAGTCACATTGATGCTATGTTCTTAGCTTTGGTGAGGGCTGTCTTTACCTGCATGTCTGTGACGTCTGTGTCTCTGCATCCTTCTGTGATAGACACAGGTCCTTTTGGGGGCGATGGGGGGAGTTTACACTGCACTTGTCCCCCTGGGTGAGGGCAATGAAAGTTGGTTTGGTGTATGTCATTACTTTTTTCAGTAGCTGACAGCATATTTGGAAGTTGACACCTACAGGTCTGATATAGCTACAGAAGGCTTTGTGGTTGTTATTCTTACATTCCTTGGCAATTTGCCTTTAGAAACTGTGCTTGGATTATTTTATGAGCGATCATTGTTTCTTCCTAATAATGATCAGTGATGCCTTTCCTTTAGTGAAGTTGGCTCTATCAGGTGTTAGTTTCTGCCTTCTGTTGTCTAGCTTATTTATGGGCAACGACCACCAGATTGTTTTTTTATTTTTGGAGGAGTGCATCTTGGTTTTATTTGTGATGTCTCGATCCATGCATCCCTGGAGATGCTCATAGGATGCACTTGTAAATGATTTGGCAGATTGTATACCATTATCCTATAGCAAGAGGGCTTTGTAACTTTCCACTTTGGTCTTGGGAAGTGTGCAGTTTGCTTTTGAAAATGTCTTCACAGTGGTTTCATTGACTGGGTGTGGGGGCGGGATGTGGATGTCCAATGTGATTACTTAATGATCTGATATTACCAGCGAGGGGTTTATCTCTGTTGTGGAACACTGGTACCCCATGTTGGTGATGATCATGTCCAGTATGTTGTCACCTCTAGTGGGCATGCTGACCAGCTGTTCCAGGGTGTTAGAGTTTCTTAACTCTAGGACACATTGGGCAAAGGACGTTGTATACGAGTAATTCACCCACTCATTGTTTGGGTAGTTGTAATCTCCTCATATAATGGTGTTTGATAGGACCTTTATATTTTCCATTGTTCTCCAGAATACTGAGTGAGGTTCCTGAGACAAGGTACATGATCTGTAGAAGGCTACAATCTGATGGGCAGCTTTGCCCAATGTTAGTTGCACTTGCATGGTCTCCAAGGCCTCATGCTGTGGCAGTAACCTGGAGGTGTGGATATCCATAAGGTAAATGGCTACACCACTTCCTTTTGTATTTCACTCGTGGTCTTGGGTCCAAAGGTCAGGGTGATTGTGTTTTACGTGGATCATATCCAACAGCTGCATGTTTGACATAGCTTTGGATGTTATGCAGTGAACACCTCTGAGTAGGCAATATGCAAGGGAGTATGGATAGAGCATTTTGCTATGGTCTGTGTATGGCATGTATTTCAGGCCACTAATGCTCTTTGTGAGGTATTGCTGCTGGCTTTCCAGTTGTTGTAGTTGTCTTGTGAGGTACATAGCAACAGTGGTGTTGTACTCTTTTATAGTTCTAGTGAGTGGTGAGTAGAGGGGAACAATGTCCTCTTTTATTCTGCATGAGACACATTTTGTGATGAGGTGTGCCACATAAGAGGGTTTCCTGACTACTGTGGGAATGTGCTTATCACAGTTGTATCCACTGTCCACCCATTACCCAGGGTCTCTTGTCACACTTAAAGTGTGAGGTATGCTACCACCTATGTTGTAGTTCTTGGCTACAGAGATTTTAACAAAGGTGATGATAATGCACCTTTTGGCATTGAGCTACAGCCCATAGCTTGGACAACAGCCATCTGTCTCAGTGAGGCCCTTTTGTAGGATGTCCACATCTTTAGTGTTTATAATGATGGCTCCTAGTTTGCAGTTCTCTGGAAACGTCAGTAGCCACAGAACTTCCATGTTAATGTTTACTTTAGGGAAGTAGATACTACACAGCCTGGGAAGTTATCTAGTCCCATGGCTGCTGGGATACTGGCTTCGGAGAGTGTTTTTTACCTGTGCAGCCGTGATGACAGCAACTTTGCAGTCTTCCATTATAGACATGTGCTCTTTCATGGGTGAGAGGGGGGTAAAGTTAACACTGATCCTATCTGCCAGGATGTTGCCAATATCAGTTGTCTCTGTACATTTAGTGCCATTTAGCTGTAACTCAGAACAGATCTGAGTGTAACCATGACATGTGCCTGTCTGTTGGGCAGAGATCTCCTGCATAGACAGTATGCAACTGAGTACAGCTTGGGTTACATTCATTCTTGTTGCATGGGGCAACTATTTGAGGCCAGTAATCCTCTTGTTAAGGTTCTTCATTGTTCTTTCTAGTTGCTGAACGTGCCTAGTCAGATTCCTCGCAAGTGTGTTGTGGTAGTCTCTGACAGGTCTGATGACTGCTGAGTAGTGGCAACCTCCTTTGACCTACATGCACAGACGTTGGCAGTTTGTGTGTACACATAGCAGGATTTTCAGACCACTTTGTGAATGTGTTTCTGGAAGTAGAGATGACTATACACATTTGTCCATAGATCCCTTATCATCACATCCGTATTTAGCCTAAGTGTGTGAGCATGCCCAGTATGACCTTTCAGTATCTTCCTGCCTGACATTTGCTTCGCTTAAGTGTGTGAGCATGCCCAGTATGACCTTTCAGTGTGATGCAGAATGAAATCCACTACATTTGTTGGAGTGTGTGAGCACGCACAGTATACACATTTATACCATATGTATATGGTAAATCAAGGTGTATTTTTACAGCAGGGCTAACCTTTGTTTCATAGATCAACAGGGATCATACTGTGCCTGCAGGGCTTCCATGAGACACTTTGCATAGACCTATCAACATTTCTACATACAGGGGGCACAGCTATTCTTTGTACATTTCTAACCGTGGGTACACTGGATTGTTACTGTGGGTGTACATAGGATGTGGGTTCCACCTGACACTTATACACATTTGCTGTGCCTGCGCTGCTATGTACAGGACACCATTACAGTCTGTACTGTTGCCTATCATACTGGCTTGAGGCATACTAGTATACTACAGGTCTTAGCGTCCATTGCCACATATATTAGCTTGCGACTTCATAGCCTACACAACCCACATCACGACTGGCCTGATGTTCTCTGTCTGCATAGGCATGTGGGTGAGGTTACCCATTTGCCTCATTAGGGGCATGATACAGCATTGTTTTGTGTTTGCATTAGTGTACAATTGTCCTGCTGTGTCTGTACCACTGTAATGCTATCATGGCTTAGTGGTTCAGTACTGTGACTATAGTGCACAGTATCCTGGGTTCAAGCCCTGTCACTGCTTTTTATTTTCATGCTGGCCAGACCAGACTGCTTAAGGTACAGTAAAGCAGATATGAGCATGTTTAACTGACTTTGCTCAACTTTGGCCGACCTTGGCCAACATTGCATGAGCAATTTTGTTTACATATACTAGATATTGGTAAAAGCTGCTTAGCACTGCTTTATATTGCTTAAAACATGGCAATCATGCCTCAGGTGGTGCTGCAGGGCTGCCTATGTTGGATGCACATACTACACTCCCTATACATGTTTGGAAACAGGTAGTGTCAAGTTAGGCATCCCTTTTATTTTATGTGCAAGTCAGTGAGAGGTATCATTTCCAGTGTTCCTACTGAGCCAGTGTATGTGCTATGCGTTGCCTCTTTGCCAAGGACAAGGCATACTGGGCACGCCTCCTTCTGCCTACTGGGGCAGGCTCAGGTTGTTCCTCCTCTGAGTCACGCTGTGCCTGTGCAGGCCTTGGCAATGGTGGGGGGCTGTTTGGCCCTGCCCCATGATGTTCCTGCTGCAGCTGTTTTCGCAGGATCATATTGTGTAGCATGGCACATACCATGACAATTTGGGTACATATAGTTGGTGAGTACTGCAAGGCTCCACCAGATGTGTCCAGGCACCGGAACCATGACTTGAGCATCCCAAACACACGCTCAATTACATTTCGTGTTTGTGCGTGTGCCTCATTATGGAGTTCTTGTTCAGGTGTGTGTGCATTTCTGATGGGTGTCATCAGCCACGGCTCCAGTGCATATCCAGCATCCCCCACTAGGTGACCGTCAGGGATGTCCCCATTTGCAAATGTCTGGTACAGCTGCGACAGATGCCAGATATGGGAATCATGGTAGCTTCCAGGGCAGCCAGCACACACATTCAGTATTATGCCCTGGGCATCACACACGACCTGGCAGTTGATGGAGTGGAAGCCCTTGTGGTTGATGTAGGCCCTACCCCACTCACCAGCTGGTGCTTTGATGTGTATGTGCGTGCAGTCAATTGCACCCACTACCTCAGGGTATTCCGCTATTTGCTGGAAGAGATGCATATTGCTGGCCAATACCTCATGGGAATTGGGGAAACATGGCATTCAGGAACTGGTGCAGCACCCTTGATGCTGATGCCTGTGTAATCCCCATCATATCACCAGTTGGTCTCTGGAAGGTACCTGTTGCTAGTATTCTTAGGCCAACACATACCTTGGTTTCCACTGGGATGGGTTCCCCTCTGTTGGTTCTGTGTGTGAGGCGTGGCCTGCACAGCTCAACAATTTGCTGCAGGAGGTCTCTGTCCACTCTATAGCGCTCCACTATCTCCAACTCATGTAGCCCCTGGTAGGTTACCCTGGGTCTGTACACTCTTCTCTGTCTCCTCACTGTGGGTTGCTCAGCAGCATTCGCAATGGCACATGTTGCCTTATAACAGCAATGGCAGCCCCTAACATTTTTATGTCTCAGTTTAAGCTTTTTAAGTTTTCACTTCTCTTTGTTGACTGCAGTGTTGCAGTGTTTCTGAGAAAAACATGGGGGAATGTTGTTTGCAGAATTTTAGGTGCTGGGTTGGGCTGGGCTAGTGTACTGCCTGTGTAATTGGCTGATTCTGACTGATTTCACCTGGCAGCTCTGCTAGTTCTCCTTGGTTAACTTCCTACTACTTCCTTTCCTTCCTTTTCCCATTTCTGTTTCCACAGGGGGCAGCGCCTCGCAAACACGCTCACACGAGCTTGCAGAGGCTTACACAGGCCTACACGGGCTTAGGCGGGTGCACATCCATGTATACTAGCTTAGACAACCTTACACAGGCTTACACGGGCACACACCCGCGCACACAGGCTTAGACAGGTTTATACGCATGCACACAGTGTAAGCAGCTTTGCAAGAAACTTTAGTGATAGCCATGGCATACACCTTCAGTTTCTTGATTTCAGTTTAGACAACTGTAGACACACCTCTTTTAGTCCTGAGTAACTCACAGCAACCACATGCCACTCTGCTCCAATAAGCTTACAGTCTTTTTCATACATACCCCCTCATGATGTCACCCATCTCCTACTCTGTTACTCCCCTTTTCCTACTCTTACACTCTAGGGACATGGTTCACATAACAGGAATATTTGGATTCACTATCCTTATCCTCATTTGCATAGAATTGTCTACTAATGCTTAGTTACATCTCTCAGACTGAGCTTCACCCCTTAGCAACCTCTACTCAGTAGCCATGTTGTCTTTAGCCTGCCATTCACTTGCATGGCAGATTAATATTTTGAATAAAATCCCTATTTGTGGCTTTTATTTTTTGTTTTTTACAGCGCAGCACGTTTGCGCGGCGCTGCGCTACGCTTAAACATAAGAGATCGAGGTAAAAAAAATTATTTTTTTTTTATTTTGCAATGGAAAACAATGCCAATGGCTGTATATTTGGCCATTGGCATGCTTTCTCAACTGGATGCATCCTTTATTTGGAGCTGTCACGGCTCCGTTTTGCTATTTGCAGAATGGTACTCAGTTGACAACTGAGTACATTTCTGAAAATAACACTACTCTTACTCAGACAGGTTAGTGTTTCCTGGATCGCAAATTTACCTCATTTTCATAGCCTTCAGCAGCAAATGAGGTAATTTGCATAACCTAACCCTGTCCGTGTAAGAGTCGTTTTAGGAGCTCTCTAGCACGCCCATGCCAGCTGTTCCTGGATCGCTTGGCAGACATGTTGCCTGCATGGAGTCTTACTCTAGTCTTAGACTACGTGCAAGCCTTCGTGAATCCGGCCAGGGTACTTATATTAAATGCAAGAAGAGGTCCAATAGTGATAGAAGAAATAAAAAAGATAATAACGGTACATTTGTAGTACTAAGGGGCTACTGACAAGGGAGGCAGATTACACTGGCATGTATTTATATTCCACCTAAAACTGCTATAATAGAGCTTATGAAAATTCTGGGAGATATAATCAACTTTCAGCAGGGAATATTGCTTATAGGTGAAACTAGAATTTTATTTACAGCAGCAAAGATGTGTCTGGGGGATCAGAAGAGAAAATATAACAAAGGAAGGTAGATTTTTGAAGAAATTTATGAAAACATTTGGCATGGAAGATGTGAATTCAGTAGTAGAAGTTTGGAGTGAATTTACATATTATTCCATAAGATACAAAAACTAGGCTAGGCTAAACAGAACTTACATTATACAGGAACATGTACATTTAATGGAAAGTTTTGATATGTATCGAATAACTATTTCACATCACGCAGGGTAATGAAATAAAAATGGGACAATGGTGCCTTCTGATCTATCTGTTGAAAAGAGAGGAATTTACGGAATGGGTAGTGGAAATTATTCAGGAATTATTAAAGATAGACATTTCTTCTGAAAATATACATCGGGAATGGGAAAAAAATTGAAGTGGAATTTAAAAATAGGGTGGAAATGAAAGAAACAGACATATGGTTAAGAAGTAAGAAGAATTATTTAAAACTGACAAAATGTTAAAGGACTGTAAAATAGGGGGAATCTCACAGAACAAGAAGAGGAGTAATTAATTGCAGACTGCTAAACAGAAAATAAAGAATTATCTGAATAATATGCATGAGTTTAGAAAGATTGTTGTTAAGCAACTGCTTTTTGATAATAACTCCAATCCTCAAAAAGTTTTAGCACAATGGCTCAGCAGGCAATAGAAAGCAGAAAGGGTTGTCATCAAGCTTAGGGAACCTATAACAAGAAAGATAACAAAAGATCCTGCAGAGGTACTAGAAATATTTCAGAAATTTTATGAAATTCTGTATAAAGCATAGGAATATGGAAATCAAGAAAAGGTACAAATGGAAATGTTTATGGAAGAATTAAATGTGTCAATGTTAGAGGTAGATGAGGCTCAATTATTAACATTTATTTAGGATAGAAGGAGATGAGATAAAAATAGTGATATATAAACAATCCACAGGAAAGTCCCCAGGAATACATGGCTAGGAGGAAAAAATGGATAAAGATCTGGAAGGTTTTGTTTAACAGTATTTTAAGATGAGGAGAAGCACCGACATCCTGGAAGAAAGCAGCGGTGGCTGTAATACCTAAAGAGGGTAAAGGCTCATTCCAATCCTAAACCATGAATAAAAAGTGCTTATGTTTATAATGGCTAAAAGAATGGCAAAGGTGATTCCAAAGTTGATAGATATGGATCAATGTGAATTTGTGGAGAGGAGGCAAACATTTCACAACATTAACAGAACACTGATGATCCAGAGTTAATAAGATGTAAGAAAATACCACTGCTGTTGGTGGGTCTTGATGCAAAGAAAGCATTTGACAGATGCACAGAAAGCATTTGACAGGGTACGCTGGGAATTTATGAGCAGAGCAATGGATGCATTTGCATTCCCTGATACAATTATAAGGTTGATTAGGAGGATATATAAGGGATCAAAGGTGAAAATTAAAGTAGGTGGGTGCCTCTCTGATGATTTCTGTCTGAGCAGAGGAACCAGGCAGGGTTGTCCTCTTCCCTTTTGTTATCTGCATTACATTTAAAACCATTGGCAAAGAAAATAAAGGACTCAAAAATTCAAGGATATAATTGGTATGGTAATCAAGAAAAGCTGGCTCTATTTGTAGATGATATTATTTTATACATGATAAAACCAGAAAATGACATTTCAGTGTTGTGGAACATTTTGAGACAGTTTCAAATCTTTTTGGGATACAAAATTAATGAAGCTAAAACAAGGCAATAGCTGTAAATTATTTACCCATAAACAAATTAGCTCATGACATGATAAAGTACCTAGGAATATGAATTAAAATGGATTCTTGAATGGCAGCTAAGGATATGTAGGAAGCGACTAAACAAAAGATAATACAAAAACTGGGAAATTGGAAGATCTATTATATGAATATGCATAGCAAGATATAAACAGTTAAAATGTTTTTAGTCCCTTTAGTTTTATACACATCAGGCATACTGTTATCAACCAGAGGAGAAGTTGTGGATAGCAATTAATAAAGAGCTGAAGGATTTTATCTGGGAGGGGAAGACGGCAAGAGTCAAGTGGAATAAGCTGATTCTTCCAAGAGAACAAAGCAGTTAGGAATTGCCCAATTAGAAGGGGTATTTCAGAGCTAAACAGTTAAGGCTCCTATAAAATATTTATTTTATTTTATTTATTTTACATTTGTTAACCGGGCTAGTCTAACTGGATATATTTCCATTTTCAGTAGAGGCCCGGGGAGAAAAGCTCCAGTAGTAGACAAATTGATTATAAAATTTGAAATAAAAATACAAGTGATGCAAATCATAGTTGATACATAGTAAATGAAAGTAGTTAAGTAAAGATACTAGAAGAAGTGAATAAAAAAATGGAGATAAAAGATGACATGTACATTAATATAAATTTACAAATATTATGTGCTAAATTAATTACACAAAAAAGTGAGAAAAGGGTCTGAACAAATAATGAAAATGAGTGTTTTGTGATCAACAACAGTATAAAGTCCAGCAGTCTGTTCCATTGTGTTCACCAGTTCATTTCTGCTTCAAAAAGTATGCAAAGTGTTTGCAATATATAGAAAGAGGGGCAAATAAAAGTTAGCTAAACCAGATGGTTAGTCAGGGTTATAAGTTAGTAAAAGCAGGGTTATAAGGTAGAAAAAGAAGAAGGTTAATCAGGGTTACTGCAGGGGCATAACCAGTGTGTTTTAAGGTGTTTTTTTGAGGTTTTGTTTAAAGAGAGGCAAGGAAGTAAGTGATGTAAGATCGTTGGGGAGTAGGTTCCAGTTTTTTCCCACTGCATTAGAAAACAGGGAATCACCAGCTGTGTTGTTAGTCTTGGTTATGTTAGCTAGAAGTTTACTAGAATAGCGTAGGGAGTTTAGATTTTTATAGGGGATTATGAGATTAGATAGTACAGGAGTGCTATTAGGTTGATAAAATATCTTATGGGCAATGGTTAGTTGGGAGATATTCAGATGGTTTTCAAGTTCAATCCAGCCTAGCTGCATTAGATTTAAACAGTGGTGAGTTCTAAAGGGATTGCCAGTGGCAAATCTGGTGATGCTGTTGTAGGCATGTGCTAGTTTGACAAGATTATTTTTTTTGAGGTTAATGTATATGGGACAGGCATATAGAAGAGTTGAAATGAAATGGGAGTGTGCAATTTTGGTTCTGGCTATTGGAGTTAGGAAACTTTTGATTCGATATAAGGAGCCTATTTTCCTGTTAACAGTTTTTATGGTATTATTTATGTGGATATCAAATGTAAGATTATTGTCAATAGTTATTCCTAACAATTTGGTGGTAGAGTCTGGGTATATGGTAGTGTGATTATTGGAGATGATAGAGAAATCTATGGGGGGGGGGGACTTGCTAGTGGGTGTAAAGAGAAGGAGCTTGGTTTTTTTAGCATTAAGAAGGAGGCAAGGTTTTGTAAACCATGTTTCAACTGTATTGAAAACATTTTGAGTCAGAGACTGTAGCTCAGATGTGGAACTTGCTGAGCATATTAATGTTGTATCATCTGCATATTGAATGCAGGTGGCTTGTGGGATTGCTACATGGAGGTCATTGATAAAAAGGGAAAAAAGAAGTGGGCCTAGAATGGACCCTTGAGGGACTCCAAGGGTGACTGGTAGAAGGGATGATATATTATTTTCCCAGAGAACTGCTTGTTGTCTATTGGTTAGGTAGGACATGGACCATTTAATAGCCAGAGAGTCAAAGGAATAGGATTCAAGAATGTTGATAAGAAGGGTATGGTTTACCATGTCAAAAGCTTTTGAGAGGTCAATAAAGAGTGCAGATGAGGGGTTATTGTTGTTTCAATTTTTATTTATGACATCTGTAAAGGATAACAAGGCAGTAGTGGTGCTATGTGCTGGCCTAAAACCATGCTGGCACTTAGCTATTGTGTTATTTTGAGTTAAATGGTTTAAAAGTTGCTGGTGAACACATTTTTCCATGATTTTTGCTAAGGGTGATAATAGAGCTATTGGTCGGTAGTTAGAGTAATCATTTGAGTTACCACCTTTGTGAAGGGGGATAATGTGGGAGATTTTCCAGATGTCTGGAACTTTTCCTTCTTTAATGGTTCTATTTATGAGGATGGATATGGGATAGGAAATTACTTTGGCTGCTTTTTGGAGGTATTCAGAAGGTAGCTGGTCGGCAGAAGGAGTACATGGCTTAAGTTTTTGAATGAGTTTGTAGATGAGGGTGGTAGAGATTGGTTGCATATAAAATGCTGGTAGAGTGCTAGGTGTGGTGTTGGGTAGGCTTGAGTTGTCTGGAGTAAGTTGACTAGCTAGTCCTTGTATGGTATCTGTGAAGAAGGAGTTGAAGGCATTGGCAGTTTGAAGGGGGGTATCAGGGTCTGCCTGAAGTGGGGTAGGAGTACGAGAGTGCCCTGGGGAAAGGAGTTTATTGATACTAGACCAGAACCTCTGGGGGTTATTTTGGTGATTTTGCTGTAGTTTATAGTAGTAGTTCTTTTCATCCAAGAGTATTCCCTTTTTTGTACTATTTCTTAGTTGCTTAAAAATTTGTTGATCAGAAATATTTTTGTTAGCTCTCCACTTAGCCCAGGATTTATTCCTAAGTAAGATTTTTTGTCTGGTTTCTTTGGAAAGCCAGGGGGCTGGTTTGGCCTTAATTCTGATGGACCTTTTGGGTGCATGCCTGTCAAGGATAGTTAGGAATTTAGTGTTTAGATAATTGACAGCCTCTTCAAGAGGTAGGGTTTTTAAAGGGTTCCAGTCACAGGCACTTAGGTCATTTTGGAATGATACTGGGTTGAAGTGTTTATTGGTGTGTATGGTTCTGTATATGGGTGGAACTGTGATATCATTCTTATGCCTAAGGACGTAGGTTAAGGTATGATCACTGACATCGTCAGGTAGAGTTCCTACATTGTAAGTTTGTTTTTGTCTGTTTATAAGTATCCAGTCTAGGGTGCTCTCTTTTTTGTTTGGTTTATTAATTCTGGTTGTAAAGGTGATAGTTTGACTGAAACCATGAAGGTTGATATGGGAGGTAGGATTATCAGCATTGATAGTTTTCCAATCAGTATTAAAATCACCAAGTATAATAGTTTCTTGGGGGTAAGTTAAGGACACCCAGCTTAGTATATATTCTATAGTACTGATATTATTACCTGGTGAAAGGTAGATGCAGATGATGTATAAAGATTTGTTTTGGTTGATTTGAAGTCTGGTGATAAGTACCTCTGCGTTACTATCTTGAGGTGGGTAGAATGGTAAAGTGAAGATCTGGAGTTTGTCTTTGAAAAAGACTGCTACTCCCCCACCCTTTCTTTTTATACGGTCTTGTCTCAGTACATTATACCCTTGGGGAATGATTTCATTGTCTTTGGTCTCAGGTTTTAACCATGTTTCTGTCAGACAGAGGATGTCAAAGCTAAGGGTGTCTAAAAGGGCATGGAGATGGGTTACTTTGTTGTTAAGGCTGCGGATATTTAGATGTCCTATTAGGAAAGAGTTGGGGAGTATGGGTTGGTTTATTAGGGTAGGTGGATTGGTAGGGCCAGGGTTAGGGTGGATGTCACCATCTTTTAAGGAGGGTTTAATGAGTCTTAATGCCGAGTTATTAATAAAGTTGGTTAGATATTTCACTTTCTTTACTGTGGGTATATTGTACTTAATGTGGGAGAGTCTATGGTATTGTGGTTGTAGATAGCTGGGAGTTGAGTTGATATTAATTTGACTACTTGGTAGTGTAGAAGTGTGTATTGCTGTCTGTTTAGTAGAGTAGTTAAAGTGGTAAAAGTATGGTTCTTCAAAGGAGGTGAGGATATATGCATATGTCAGGGCAGTTGATAGTATGGTTATGAGTATGGATCTGGCAATGTTTGTTTTTACTGTTAAAGTCATCTTTAGAGTTTATGTATAAAAGTTTTTAGGAGTAGAGAAGAGATGTAGCAAGCAAGGGGAAAAAGAATGGGAAGATGTAGCAAGCAAAGGGAAATAGAATGAGAAGAGGAAAGAAAGGAGAGAACAAATTGTTAGTGGCTGAAAGGAAGAATTAAGGTACAATAGGAGTGGTTATAGAAGTAATAGTTAAGTGAGAAGGGTGGGGATAGTTTAGTTAATAGGTTGGTGAGTAAGGTTGTTAGGATGAGGGAGGGGGTGTGGTAAGAGAAGTATATGTCTAGGACCACTGGGGGTGGGTGGGAATTGGGGGTAGGGTAGGGGAGCGGAGTGAGCCCACAGGGCGAGCGGAGCATGTCACAGCTGGGAGAGACTGGGAGACAATCAGTTATACAGTGAGACTGTGTTCTGTAGGCTAAGAGAAAGGTAAGAGTTGTTTCCTATATTTACTTATTAAAAGAAATAAAGGGGTAAGCGTTTAGAAAAGATGTATAAGAGAGAGAGGTAATAGTAAGGAGTTCTAATACAGGAAAAGTGACTAGTATAGAAAGTTGATTAAGGAGTTCTAGGACAGGAGTAGAAAGGGCAGTCAAATAAGCTTTCTGGTGAATGAGTAATAAACAATAAAATGTTACTACATTTGCTGTCTGTCAGAGGGGTTCACTTGTATTAATAATAGACACTAATAAGGTTAATTCTTTACCTATCTGATAGAGGGAGGTAATTACATACAGTAATGGTTCTAGTAGGGATAACAGATGAAGGCTACTCCACAGGGCTGCAGGCGTTTGGCTAGCAGTAAGAAATAATTCTACTTGCTTTGAGCTCTGCTGCCCTCTAGTGGAGTAAGGAGGGAGTTACAAATTGAGCCTAAAATAGGAGGTAAGGAGGAAAGAAATAGGTAAGTAGGAGATGGCCTAGGGGTAGGTCCTCAGGTGTGCAGGCCCTTGCAATAGGTTCTACTTTAGCACTTACAAAAGTTAGTTTAATACCTATGAAAACAGTAGGTTATCTCCTAGACTGTGAGGCTAAATGAGGAGAGTCTAGGTGGTTCACATAGGGTTTCCTGGTGGGTATCCCTTCTGTTGTTGATTGGTTTCCTTCTACCTTGCTATGTTACAGTAAGGGGGAGAGCCTGTAAGACTGGCACAAGGCTTATAAACTATGAAAACAGTAGGTTATCTCCTAGACTGTGAGGCTAAACAAGGAGAGTCTAGGTAGTTCACGTAGGGTTTCCTGGTGGGTATCCCTTCTGTTCTTGATTGGTTTCCTTCTACCTTGCTATATTACAGTAAGGGGGAGAGCCTGTAAGACTGGCACAAGGCTTATAAACCATGAAAACAGTAGGTTATCTCCTAGACTGTGAGGCTAAACGAGGAGAGTCTAGGTAGTTCACGTAGGGTTTCCTGGTGGGTATCCCTTCTGTTCTTGATTGGTTTCCTTCTACCTTGCTATGTTACAGTAAGGGGGACAGCCTGTAAGACTGGCACAAGGCTCATAAACACACACAGCCCTGAGGACAGGGGATTGCTAGTTAGGGCTAGGGATTTAAAAAATTCCACCAAATACTTGTTCCAAATAGCACAAGCAGAAACCTATAATTCAAAGTGGAAAGGGATGATGATGAAACGGGAGAATCTCAAGAAACAATGAGAAACTGGGATTTTGGATGCAGATCCTTAAGGAGAATAACAATAACCATACAGAATATTATATAATAAATTAACAGAAAGTATTCTAAGAACTAAGCCAACATGGGAATGGAGAAAGGAGTCTGCCAATAGGGATGACTGCAATTAGGGATACAGACAATAGGCAAGAGGGGCTGGAATTTACTGGAGAAAACTGGCAAAAGAACCAAGGTACTGGGGGCAAATAATGAGAAAGGGAAAGGTAATAGAATGGGAAGAGACCAAGAATGTATTTGGACTGCATCCTAGAAATTGCCTTCCCTATCAAGGACGGCTATCAGAGTACAGGCAAAGAAAAAGAAATAGGGGGATGCTAAGTGAAAGACCAGCACTGGTAGAGTTTTTAGTAGAACCTAGAACCTTAGCTGCTGTTAAAAAAGGAATAGTTAATACAGCATACAAAATATTCCATGATAAGTATAAGAATCACCAGAAGAAGTTAGAAAGGATTTGAAAGAGAGACTGGATTATCAATTCACAAAGAAACAATGAGGGATATATGTATCTATCCCAAATATTCAACAAGGTCTAGAAGACTTAGAATCTTTGCTTGGAAGTGTTTACACTGATATTTTTTTACTTCAAGTAGACTCCAAATACTTTTTCCACAGGGATACAGCAAATGTTGGAGGTATGATGGGGAGGATATTGGGAAGCAATTGAGAACCTACTTTCTGGGAGTATAATGAATTGGCAGACTTTAAAGACTCCCTGTGGACTACTCTGGCAGAGATATTGGTTGAGCAAATTGGTGTAACTAAGGAATGATTTTTTGAGCTATAATACAAAATCAGAATTGCCTAGACATAGTAAGGCTTTGCTGTGTCTAATTATGGTGGATGCCAAAAAAGCAATTACTAGAAAATGGAAATCAAAGTCTAAACCGACTGTACTAGAAGTAGTGAATATAGTAACAGAGCTAAAACAACTGGAACTGGGATCTTTAGAAAAGGGTAGGAGCAAATTACACAGAAAAAATGGGAATTGTGGGAACAATATATGCATCTGAGGAATGAGGTTTGAAAGAAGGCAGGATTTTAGTGAGCCATGTAACATTTGACTGACAATGACTAGATAGATTATAAATGATATATAATGTTTGCAACTAAAATTATGTCAATATGGTTTATGATGTATGTTTGCAACTAAAATTATGTCAATATGGTTTGTTTTCATTTATATTAATGTATGATTGCCTATGTCATACTTGATAATTTAATAAAGATGTTTCTTGTTTAAAAAAAAGGAAGGATGTTCCTGAGGATGGTGGAACTGAAGGAAGAACGTATTCTAAATTGCACAGCCAATTTGTAATGAGACACAAAGGTGTGAATCATAAACCAAGTTGCTGCTGCACAAATGTTGTCAATTGGGATCCTATTCATAAAGGCTGTAGAGGTAGCTACAGTCCTTGTCGAATGAGCTTTGGGTTTTGTACATAAAAATAGACCTCTTTTAGCATAGGCAAAGGAAATACACTCGGAGACCCACCCTGAAAGGGAAACTTTGGAAGTCCCTTACCCAGTTTAGCCTTGGAGAAAGCTACAAAAAGTTAGACTGACTTTTAGAAATCCTTTGTTCTATGAAGATAGAATTTGAGTTGACACTGAACATCTAGCGTATGCAGTATATACTCTCCTTTGAGTGTCTTAGGAAGAACATTCAAATGTATGGTAGGTCCACAGACTGCTTTAGATTTGAATGAGATGTCACCTTAGGGAGAAAGGGCATATTAGTTCTTATCATAACTCTGTCTCTATGGAAAAACAAATAGGGAAGTTTGCAAGAAAGGGTTTGTAGCTCAGAGAATTATTTCTCTGAAGTGACTGCAACTAGGAAAATTGTTTTCCAAGACAAAAAGTTTAAGTCTGCAGAAGCTGCTGGTTCAAAGGGGAGCTTAGTTAAGGTTTGTAGCAAAATTGTGATATCCGGGGGGGGGGGGGGGGTCCCTAATAGGAGAACTCAGTAAGAAGATTCCTTTAAGGAAGGCTTTGGAAATGTTCAGAGCTGCTATGGAGGTGTTATTTTGTCAAACATGAATATTGGAAATAGCAGCCATTTGTACCTTTATTGTAGAATGACTAGAACCGTTGTGAAACAGCTCTAAAACAGAAAGGAGAGGTGCTGAGGAAGGTTCCAAATCTTTTGATTAAAGGCCCAAATGAAATACTCATTCATGGGAAGCTGAGTTCAGCTATTACCCAGTTTAAGCACACCCTAGACCAGTGGATGAGGAATAGGAAATTTACACCAGGCCTGGCACTAATGCCTCATATGTGCAGAGGTAGCTCTTAACTGCCTGGCCCTCAATCTCCTATTTGGATATAGGACATGATTATTCTTTTGAGAAAACTAAGCTAGGCTTAGAAAGGCCTCCTGGCTTGTAAGACTAGTAACAATCTGTGAATCTATGAAACATTTTCCATTTACTCTGGTAAACTTTCTTGGTAAATTGTTTCTGAGAGGCGAGATAATGAAGACCATTGAAGCAGAAAGTTTGGAATTTCTGGTTATTGTTAGAACTGGAGGAACCAAGCAGTCAGTTTCCTGGACTTTTGGCTCAAAACAGGCATTGTATATGGGTGCCTTAGAAAATTTGGATAGTGATCCAACATCAAGGGAGGATGTACTACATGAGGCCACGAGAAGGGGTACCAAACTTGCCAGAGTTAAAAGAGGGCAAAGAGGATCACTCTGGTGTTGTGCTTTCTGAATAAATTTGCTTATTGGGGGTATGGGAGGAAAAGTGTAGAGGAATCCTGGGGACCAGTTGTGGACTAAAGAATCTATTAGTGACTTTCCCTGTGGAGGAATCAGGACAATGTTATTGCTGCACATTTGAATTGCCACTGTTTGGTTGAGGGACCACCTGTGAAGCATAAGAAATGGCCTGTTCAGTGTGTCCACTTCAACAGTGGATGCCCCCGGGATGTGCATTGCTAGCAAAAAATTATGTGATGGCATTGTCCACTGCCATACTCTCATGGCTTCTCAGCAAAGAAAGCAAGATCAGGTTCCTCCTTATTTACTGATTTACTGGATTTCCACCATGTTGTCTGTCTGGGCAGAAATCACACCCCTGGGGAGAACCTCCTGAAGAGCCTGCAATGCCAGAATAATCTCCCTCATCTCCAAGACAGTGATGTGAAATTTGGCATCTAGTTGTGACCAAGGACTTTGGACCATCCTCCCCTTAAAATTTCCCCGCACCAGAAGACAGGCATCCGTGGTTACTGTGGCTAGTGGTTGTGCCTGGAAAAGAGGTCCCCCTTCTGTTACTGATGAAGAACTAATCCACCAAATGATGTAATTCTTGCATACTTGCGTGATACAGATTCTGGAGTAGAGAAGATACATTTTCTGAGACTCTGAAATGAAGGGGCCCACTGAAGAACCTTCATGTGGAATCTGGCAGGGGATACAAAAGTGATAGTTGAGGCCATTTGACCTAAGAGATGAAGTACTGATATTGCTTGAGGAGAGGGATGTTGGATAATCTGAGTGGCAACCAGACATAAAGAAAGCACCCTGTAATCTGGTAACTTGGCTATTTTCAGGTAAGTGTTCAGGTGACTGCGTGATGTACTGGAATCAATTTGCTGTGGCGTGATTCACTGTTATACTCCTATTCTGTAGCAGGTAGAGCAAAAAGTTCTGATGCTGTAGCAGTAGATCACTGGATATAGCAGTAAGAAGCCAATCATCTAAGTACAGGAAAACTTTGATCTGCAGCAGATGGAGATGTGCTGCTACTACTGCCATCATCTTTGCAAAATCCTTGGAGTTACAGTGAGACTGAACAGCACTGCTTTGAATTGATAGTGATTGGCTCCCAGCTGGAAAAGGTGAAACCTCCTGGATTTCAGCCCTGTCTTTATGTGATAATAGACATCCTGGAGATCCATAGAACACATCCAATAATCTTTCCTTAGAACAGGCAGTATGGACTGAAGTGGGATCATCCAGAATTATGTCTGTTTTACAAACTGATTGAGATGAATTAGGTCCAAAATTGGCCTGAGGTCTCCTGTCTTCTTGGGCACTAAAAAGAACCTGGAATAGACCCCGGATTCTAACAGGTCTTAAGGGACGTCTTGGATGACTCTTTTTTTCAGCAGCTCAGTAACTTCTGCTGCTGTGAATTGCCACTTACTGTGTGGCACATCATGAATCTTTCTCTTTTTCTTTGATCAGTAAGAAAAGGGAATGGGGTAGCCTCTGGTAACTATCCTTAACACCCAGGAATCTTTTGGGATATTTTGCCATGCTTGTGAGTGTAAGGATAAGCACCCCCCCCAAATTCCTCCAGAGTTCAGCAGTAAGACAACCTTTTGGGAGTACTGGTAGGGCTTTTCAGTGAAGGTGCCACAGAAGTCCTGGTTATGCAGTCTACCTTTCTCTGTGGGGTGACATCAATTGGAATTACCTTCTCCTCTGCCCTAGGGAGGTCTGTCTGCAGGTGTTTCATGATTATAACCTTGTGACTTCCTGAACCATATTTTCTTACCACCCCTCTGATTTATAGAAAAGGTTCTTTTGGGGGGGGGTGGATTTGCATGGCAGAAAGGATTTTGCCATCCTGCTCACTCCTGGTTAGTGTCTGTTTCAATTTATGTCCAAAAAACATAGAACCATCAAAGGAGGAACTCAAAATGTATGTCTTAAAGCTTTTCATAAAATCACAAAGGCACATCCAAGCATTCCGGTGCCTGCCAGCCCAGTTGTGCCATCAGCTGCATTAGAGACCAGACACATGATCTTCTTGAACCATATTTTCTTACCACCCCTCTGATTTCTAGAAAAGGTTCTTTCGAAGGTAGGAAAATGGATTCCCATGGCAGAAGGGGTTTTGCCATCCTGCTCACTCCTGGCTAGTGTCTCTTTCAATTTAGGTCCAAAAAGCACAGAACCATTAAAGGGGGAATTGCCAAAGTATGGCTTAAAGCCTTTCTCAAAATCACAAAAGCACATCCATGCATGCCGGCATATTGTAATGCCGGGGCCTGCTGGCCTAGCTGTGCCATCAGCTACATTAGAAAGCAGATGCATGATCACATTCAACATAGACTGAAGAGTGGACAGTTGGGAGTCCACAGTTTTTTCTGAACATCTACTGGCAAGCTACCCAAGAGACACTTAGTGAGTTCTTTAGTCAAGTCCCTCTGGAAGCAAGTCATATGGGCCATATAGTTCTTCACTCTGAGGACATTGCTGAAGCATATGTGCATTTCCCAAACCTGTCCACACCCTAGAGTCCATTTTAGGAGGATGGACAGACAAACTTTCTTCACAGAGTTCCTTTATTGTGGTTGCCACTATGACCATGGCATCTACAGGAGGGCTTTTGCTCCAATGCTTTCTGTTGTTGGGGGCAGCTAAAATCTTGCTTGTTTTTTTTTTTGGTATTCATTCTGCCATGTCAGAATTCTTCCAAGCCTGGTGAGCCATAAGTTCTATGACAGGATCACAGGTGGTACCATCAGGATGCAGAAGAGCAACCACCAAAGGCTTACAGAAATACAGACTCACTGGGTGAAGGGTCAACAGTGGTCTAAACCCCCACCTTTTCATCAATGCAAGACTACAAAACTCCACACCCTCCTTTAAAAGCCTACTTAAAACATACCTCTTCACCAACCATCTATCCAACTGTAATTGACCCCCTGAAGCCTCATCCACTTACTATTTCTACACCCCATCACTCCTGGACAACACAAACAACACAATCTAACTATACCTACCCATGTGTGAACAATAACCTATATATGAGTGTATGTACGTGTGTGTGTGTGTGTGTGTGTGTGTGTGTGTGTGTGTGTGTGTGTATGTATATATATATATATATATATATATATATATATATATATATATAAAATATATATGTATATATGTGTATGTATGTGTATGCATATATATGTATATATACTCTTACATGTATATGTGCTTGAATGTATACATGGAAACTTAAACATTTATATACTCTTATTCAATTGTGAAATATCTTGCAATGCTCTACCAGGTTCTTATCTCCTCTCATCGTATATTCTGCACACTTGTATTTTCAACCAAAAGTGGGAATATCCTCTTACTGTATATTGTGAAGTCTACAATCTGTATGCTGCTACTCTGTAATGTCTCTTTTGTAAATTTTTCTTCTCTGTCAACTTATGGAGTTTTTCTCCCCAGGACTCTGCTGAAAATGGACACGTTGTCCAATCAGACTATTTTGGCAAACAAATGTTAAATAAATAAATAAATAATAATAAAGGTGATGTTTTCTAAAAGGGATCTGGGGAACCTTCACCTTTCTCCAAGTTTATATCTTAAGTGACCGACTCTGGGGAGGAGTCCAAGTGCTTCTGCTTGCACATCTGTTTTCTATGAGCCTTTCCTGAGAAAACATCAGATGGGTCTGAACCAGACTGGGAACTCACACACTAAGTGACCTCTGGACCTTTTGTTATTGACTGTCCCTGTCAGACTGAGTAGAAGGAGAAGCAGTATTCAGCTGAGGATGTAATGGATCCAAGCAGGAAGATAACGTTTTTTTTTTCTTTTGGTTCAGCCAACACCCTTTCGAAGGCCTCAAAAGCCAAAGCTGCTATCTGTGCTGAAGGAGCCAAACCACCACACAATGATGGGGGAGACTTCCTTGCTGCAATAAGCCTCAGTTCAGAGGCCATCCTCCTACCTGAGCTACAAAGAGGTGAGGTCTAAGAGAGAAAGATGGCTCAAAAAACATTGCAGTCAACTCACCTCCCCCAGCTCTGATGTTGACATTTTGGCTTCAAAACCATCCTGATCTGAACGCATAGGAATCAAGAGGGTCAAGGATTCTGCTGGAATCAAAGTTGCATGGACTGTCAGCTCCAGCAAAAGTGCAACAGAGGAGCTTGGATCTGTGGATACCGGACCCAAAACATGGACTGGTACTTGAAGACAATAAAAGAGGGGTTATTGGCTCAATTCCCAGTGCATTTGAGGTGTGCAAAGAACCCACAGTTGAATGTGCATCTTCAAAAACTTCCACATCATTCTATCAATGTAAAATTCTGTAAGACTCCTAGATGACCTGCCAACCTTGATGATGTTACTAAAGATGGCCTGGTACTCCTGCTTTCTTGGATTACTGGAGAGTGCAGTCTTGGACTCACCAGCTCTGGAGAAAAACACCACCATAGAAATGGGGATTGGGACTGAATAACCACTTGATCCGGCCTCCAAGATATTTTAGTATCTGGACCCAGCTGGGTCCAGGAACCTCTTTCTTGATTTTTCATTCCTTTTCCTCATCTTTCTCTTTTGACTTTTCCTTCTCTTTAAATTTGAGCTTGTCTTCCTTCTTACATAGGAAAGAAGAAGCAATGGATGACGAAGTTTGGGTAGACCCTTACTGAGATGGAAGACCTTTGAGAATTCATTTTTCTTTCCTAGTCTGGATTGCTCTGTAGTCGCATGAGGCCTAGGTCTTGCATTTGATATCAAGATAGGCAGTGCCCAAACAATATACACACAGAGAGTGAGGGTTTTGGGGGGGGGGGGGATTTTGTGCCCACAGGCTGTGCACTTTTGAAATCCCTGCACCTTATCAGCCATAACAGCTCCCAATAATGAAAACTATAAGAATACAAATGGTATTAAACACTACCTAAACAGTATACTATAAATATATACATGTGTGTGTGTATGTATATATATATATATATATATATATATATATATATATATATATATATAATGTAAATATAATATAAATGTAACAAACAAAACTTCACCAAAGAATGACTATACGGAGGAACAGTTAAAAACAGAAGAAATACTCCATGCATCTACCAGGTCGAGGGCAAAATCCTTTAATAGCAATGATAAACTAAAAGAGATAAACACTTTCAGACTTGAACAGCCCTTCTTCAGATCTAAATAAACAAACCAGTAGCTGCAATTTATATACACCAGCTACCAATAACAAGTAAATACTGGCTGAACAGCCAATGAAGGCAAGTGTTAATACAGCCAATCAAATTTCAAAATACATGAACAATACATTAACAAATCATCCTAATTGTTGCAAATTGTTTCTGTAGGCTACACACTAAAGTGCGCTAGCCGATTTACAGCATTTATAGCATTTACTGTCTGTTTTTTTCCTTATCTCTGTAATAAAACAAAAAAATCTCTTGTTTTCCCGCCTTACTGAACTAGAGTAGTCCAGTTTCAGAGTTGCTGATCCCTGGGCTTTGTTTTTAGTTCCTGTTACTGATCCATTGCCTTATTAGGAAGGAGGGAAGTTTCTTTGCTTACCAGTGGGAGTGGGAAGCACTGAGCGGCCTTTTTGTCTGATTTGGTGAAGTTTCAGCCAGAAACTAGTAGTCCATTGGTCGTTTTGGGCCAATTCCTAGCTCCCTTCAGCCCCCTGCTATAAAACACGCTAAACGCGCGTTAGCGCAGAGTTGCCACTGTTGCACACAAGAGCAGCGGCGGTTAAACTATTCGGGACATCTAAATTCCACTCTTCAAATTTTCCCTTAGAACTACCTTCCTCGAGCTGTACTGCTGATCTAACCAGCATATCCTATAACTGAAAAGTTCATCTCTACTTGATTCCCAAGTAGACTATTCTCTATCTGTAAAGCCTAGCACTTACTCCTACAGTACTTGCACCTTGATAAAGCACTCTTATTATAGATAGTACCCCACCAGCCTAAAACCCGCTTCCCGAGTCCTTTGAAAGTCTCTTTATCTACTACTTCTAGTATGTCGAGGGATCAGTTGCTAGTGTCCTCTCCAGCTCAACTGGTGAACCTGGGAATATTGAGGCAATGTTACAATTGCCGCATGTACACAGACAATCCTCTCCTTCTCCCACAAAACACAAATACATGCAAGAGATGCAACTATACGGCCAAACTGGAGGCTGAGCTCTCTCAACATAGGACTGGCAAGACCAGACAGGAGGAGAAGGTAACCACACACAATACATACCCAGTCACACATGGTACCATCACAACTTCAAATCATACACATACTCACACAAAGACATACTCGGAGGCTCTGTTCAAAAATTTACCAAAACAGCAGAGGCCACCAAAGCAGACACCCAAACAACTACCACCTCACGACCCAACACATGCAACACATAGACCACACAGTCAGAGTGTCAAACAGTCACAGCCCTTAAGGCCAAACAAAATGCCAGACACACTTGTCATTGGTGATTCCATAGTCAGACACACTGACGTCCCGCTCACCAGACTGAGTAAGGAGAAGGTCACAGTAAGCTGCCTGTCGGGCGCTAGAATCCACCACATAATGCAAGCACTCAGGTCTCTCAACAGCAGGTACAAGTACGACTCAGTCATTGTCCACGCTGGTGTCAACGACCTGAGACGTACCTCCTTGGACTACATGAAAAGAGACATCGAGGAGCTCTCTGATTATGTAGCCCAGGCAGGTATGACCCTGACCTTGAGCAGTATCCTACCTTCACCTAGAATGATGCCACAATACAGTGATAAGATGATCAGCTTTAATAATTGGCTTAAATTCTGGTGTCATTCAAAGGGGATCCAATGTCTGTCTGCCTGGGATGACATGCTGGACAAGCCACGCTGCTTCGCAAGGGACGGCTTGCACCTGTCACCCTGGGCTTCCGGATATTGGCAAAGGCTCTTGCCACCCCATAGTGCCTTTTTAGGCAAGGCTCAAATTCTAAACCTACCACCCTAGAACACCAAAAGGAAAAAACTAAGGGTAATGCTGCTCAATGCCAGAAGTCTCAATCTCAAGATGCACGCACTTGAGGCCCTTCTCAATATGGAGAACATCGATGTCTGTGCTGTGACAGAAACCTGGTTCAAGGCTCCTGAGAGCACCCCAGCACTAACAGGTTTCACCTCATATCATGCGTTCCGGCCCCAAAATCCAGACAACACCAAGAAAGGAGGGGGGGTGTCCATATTCATAAAGGACCGCCACACCTCAAGGTTGGTGGCAACGCACGATGCATCGGAGACCATCCAGGTGCAATTAACCATAGGCAAGACTGCTCTGCAATTTGTAGCATGTTACAGGCCACCCTCTCAAACTCAGAAACCTCACATGGCCTTCCTGAAAACATTGGAGGGGATAAATGTATCTCCAAACACCATCATACTAGGTGACTTCAACTACCCTAATATAGACTGGGAACACTACTCAAGCCCGAACACTCTAACCCAAAGATTCCTGGAGTTCATAAACTCAAATGCCATGGAACAACTAGTCACCATCCCCACAAGAGGAGAAAACATACTTGATCTCATCATCACGAACATGGGATCAAAATGTTCAACACCGGAAGTATACCCCTCACTGGTGAGATCAGATCATAAACTAATCTCGCTGGAGGTCCTCATCCCGCCCCCACCTGAAACAAAAAAGACCACAGTGAAAAACTTCTCAAAAGCCGATTTCACACTTCTACTAGTGTGGTCTCCTTTAAGGCCCCTGAGCCAGTGGTAAACATTACTCAAACAGCTGAATCACTTACAAATGCCTTCTACCAGCACCTACAGGACTGCATGGATCAGGCAATCCCAAACAAAACTAAGACTCTCTGTACCAAAGGCAAGCATCCAGTCTGGTGGACCCCAGCCATAAACAAGCTCTACAACAAAAGGAGGAAGCTACTACAAGATAGAGCAAAATCCTTGAAAGGTAAGACACCTTTGATCATTATAAGTAAAAACTAAGAGCTCTCATAAAATCATCCAAGGCAAATTTTGAGAGAAAAATCGCCAAGGACTCTAAAGACAATCATAAGGCCTTCTTTAGCTATGTTAGAAACCTAGGAGGAAACTCCCAGATATGCTCAGAATTAGTTCAAAATGATGTGAAAATTACTGAACCTACACACATTGCTAACATACTGGCTGACAGGTTCAGTGCAAACTTCTCCCCCCCCCCAAAAGGAGAGATATCTATTCCAGAGGATTGTAGCCCCCCAAACATCTCCAACGCCCAGGTGAGAACTGCCCTCACTAAGGCAAAAACACAGCATCCATGGGACCGGATGGTGTCCCCGGCTGTGTGCTTCATGAACTCAACGAGGAATTAAACCCACAGTTAGGACAGCTGTTTAATCTTAGCCTCACCTCAGGATACATACCCAAGGAGTGGCGCACGGCGACTGTGGTCCCACTTCATAAGGGCGGTGCCTCCACAGACCCTGGAAATTACCGCCCCATTAGCTTGACAAGCCTTATCTGCAAAGCCATGGACAGGATCATAATGGAACTCATAAATAAAGACATAGGGAACTTGCAGACTTTGGATCCAACCCAGTTTGGCTTTGTCAAAGGCAGATCCTGCCTCTTAAACTTGGTTGACTTTTTCGAGACAGTCACCAAGGCCATTGATGAGGGAAAGGCAGTCCATACAGCCTACCTCGACCTGGCAAAGGCCTTCGACACAATACCCCACTCAGGTATCATCGAAAAACTCATCAGCTTGAATGTAAACCCATACATCACAAGATGGGTTGCAAACTGGCTAAGTGACAGAACCCACAGGGTCAGAGTTGCTGGAGCCATGTCAGACTCAAAGCCTGTCACAAGTGGTGTCCCACAGGGCTCAGTCCTGGGTCCACTCTTGTTCGGCATCTACTTTTCTGAAGTACAAGCAAACACAGGAGGGTTATGGCTGACAAAGTTTGCAGATGACTGCAAACTGGGCGCCATAGTCAAAACACATCTGACACAGATATCCTCCAGAAGGGCCTCACAGAAACGGATAACTGGTGCCAGAGCCATGGCCTGAAGTTAAACGCCAAAAAATGCATAGTCATACCCTTTGGGAAAAACAAGGTTACCCCTAGCTACCATATAGGTGGCAATCCACTGAGCACAGAAAAGTCATCAGGGATCTGGGGACCCAAGTTGACAGTAGCCTTTCGTTTGACACTCATGTTGCTAAAGTAGTTAGGAAAACCTTCTATATCACCCACCTGATCATGAAGGGATTCACATCTAGATCAAGGGAGGTCATCATCCCCTGTACTCATCACTCATTAGACCTATGATTGAGTACAATGCCCCGTTCAGAATGTATCTGACCAGACACCTGCTGCAGCTTGAAAGGCCCCAAAATTTCCTCACCAAAAGGATAAAGGGTCTCAAAAATATGTCTTATGCTGCCCGACTGAAAGAACTCCAGCTCTATTCAGTCTCATACCGCTTGCTCAGAGGTGACCTGTGCCTGACATATAAGGCCATGTCAAACCCAGATTTGATGAATATGCTTCACCTCAAAAAATCTAGATCCCTCAGAACCACAAGGGCGGGAGACTTAAACCTTGACACGGTTATAAATAGAACGTGCTGGAGGGACAGATTCATCACCCAGAGACTCCCTATGCTGTGGAACAAAATCCCGGTACATGTGAGGCAGAGCACCTCACTAGCCTTGTTCAAGAGGAATCTTGACCAATGGATGGGAGATCGCAGATATACCCCAGGGATTACTTCAGTGTCACTGCTTGACAGAGGCACAGAAAAATGATAGGCATAGTTTTTATTCAAACTAAAGGGGTGGTGAAAGCCACATAACTATGGGTTAGGCTTATAAATGCCCTTGGGCAGATAGCCTAGTATGAACCTATGAACCTATGAACCTATGAACCTATCCCTAAGTTTAAAAATCCTAAGTATATAAAACGCTGTGTTAATAGACAGCATCCATTGGTAACTATTCAACCAATTGTGCTGTGAAATCACAACACTACACCAATAAGAACAGGTATATAAAATCCATTGATGTGAAAAGTAACAATATAGGAAATATTCCGAACAGTAAACAACCTATATGAAAATGATAAAGAGTAAGTGTATCAGGCCTACACATATTAAGGTGAAGTCATAAATCCAATCTAAACAGTGGCCACATATATAATATATAGTATAATAGCCAGTACTTAAACACACAATACGAATTACAGTGAAATTAATCAGCACTAGATGGTTGAGCCTGAGAAAACAAAGTGCTTGTCATCACTTCAAAAATTATGCCAAATAATAAGCGCTCATTATAATCAAAATGCGAGACTAGACAGTAAATAAATGAACAACATCCTTAGATAATATAATACTGAATGATCACAGATGCTAAAAAACAAATCAAAACAGCCAGTGCTAAAAGCGCAAAAAAGAAAACCATAAAACATGGCAAATGACATCGCTCCCCTGTTGGTTAAATGATGGCCAATGCACACTCTTAGACAAAAGATTAAGCCAATCATGAGTCGCACATACTTGGCTGACCAAAGCACAAAATCTCAGTAATGTAAAACGGCACTCAGCTCAAAGCAACAGATTTCTAAATCCAATATTAATAAAGGAAGCGGATTAAATGAATAAATTATAAATGCTGATGGACTATTGGAACAAATAACTAGACGATATAAGACATGGAGGAATGGAACTAACAAAGAGGAGCCATAAAGCATAACCAATGGCATTACTCTGCTATAGGTTAGATACAAGCCAATCTACACTCTCAGATGAAAAATCAAACTAATGGATGCATTAACACTTGCCTTCATTGGCTGTTCAGCCACTATTTGTTTGTTATTGGTAGCTGGTGTATATAAATTGCAGCTACTTGTTTGTTTATTTAGATCTGAAGAAGGACTGTTCAAGTCCAAAAGTACTTATCTCTTTTATTTCATTTTTCTTATTAAATGATTTTATGCTCAACATGGTGGATGCACGGAGTATTTCTTCTGTATATATAATATAAACATATCTATAAAACTTTTTTGTTTCATTTTTTTTTTCTAGAAAAGGAAAACGTAATACATGTAGAGAAAAAATAGCCATAGAAAGAAAGCCAAAAAAGCTTGAAACCTTTAATACTAAATGAATTGACTAAGCAAGCAAGAAAGGCCTGTAACCTTAATGCTAACTTTAAATGGAATTATACTAAGAAACACTATAAATACTATGAGTAAATGGGATAGGACAGGAGAGTAGGTAAAGATTTTGAATAGATAAGAAAAACAGTTCATATTGCAATCTGGAGCCTGTGATATGTATCTATACACTTCAAGTAGCAAACAAGATCTGAGGTACTAAGGTGGAGTGGAGGGAATTATGGATAGTGGTGGAGTCAGAGCCTTGGATCTGAAGCTTTAAGAAGGCTCCCAAGGTCAGTCCATTCAGATCAGACAACCCAATGGTTGAATTGGACGAAAACAGACAACACAATGGATATTCTTTTCTACACAGGAAAGTGTTGAGGAATGCATATTTTAATTATATCTTACTTAGTAAACCAGACTGAGATATTTTTTAGGCTTTAGGTTTTACAGAGGAAAATTTATTATACCACATATTTGTAGGTGAAGGTAGGATTTAAGCTCTACCACTGCTAACAAAACAACGCACTGCATATCTGTACTGTTTTATCTTAAACAGTAGTAAGTAATACATAATCAGTTAGCAGTGGAAGATCACATGTTCTTCATATGAAAGTCTCATGAAACATAAAATGTATTGTACATGTTCTAAAGCAAGTGTAAGTGACAAACCAGTGAAGTCGGTTATAATCTCCTTACTATATACAGTATCAAATTACACACTATTTGATGTAAAAAGTGTTGTATTTGTAATAATTTTATTGATAAGATAAATGGGGTCAGAGAGCATCAACTTGTCACCATCTTTTTCAATTTAATGCCACTCTCCTACCTTCTTCAACAGTCATGCTTGACTGTCACAGATCTTTTCTCACACCGTCCATCCATCTCTTTGCTGGGGACCCTCATTTCATCTTGCTTTCTTCCTGTCTGTCCAAAATTATCTTCACCAAATGTTCTTCTGCTTTGCTGCACATGTGCTCAAACCACCATAATATGTGCCTTTTGACCTTCACTGCAACTGGAGCTACTTGTTGGGCTTCTGCTCTGATGTCCTTACTTCTTCATCTGTCCCACAATCTGCATGCTACCACTCATTTCAAGCACTTCATCTCCATCACCTCAGGCTTCCTCAACTGCTCTGCCTTTACTGCCCAGGATTCCATACCATACAGTAGTACTGGTTGAACCACTGTTTTGTACACCTTGCTTTTGAGCTTCTGTGGTATTCTATCATACCATACCCTTGACATTCTGTTGCATTTGACTGGAGACCCTCTAGCTATGACCTCTTCATAAAGACTTCCCTTCTATTCAACCACCCTTCCCAGATCTTGAAGCTGTCACCCTGTGCTATTTTCCCTTATATCTCAATGTTCAGCCTTTTCTAATTGTCTCCATTTACTGCTATTACAGCTGTCTTCTCTGTACTCAGTTTCATCTAGTGTGCCTTCAGTTTTGCATTCCAGTCCTTTATCACTTGCTGAAGTCCTTATCCAAAATCTGCCTGTAATGCCACATTGACTGCATACAGCACCTTTGTTGATCTTTACACTGCAGCCTCTCTGATAATGTTGTCCAGTATAGACAGCAGTGGGCTTAGAGATGAACTCTGATACAGAACCACTCCCACTGGGAACTCCTTTGTGAGAACACACACTGTTCACACTTGAGTCATAGGGGCCTTGTACATTGCCTGCATTAATTCTACCAACGTTTCCAGGACTGTCAAAATCAGTTTTCCTGCACCCTGTCATATGCTTTCTCCAGGTATGTGAATGCCTAGTTGAACTCTTTCCACATCTCTAGCTTCTTCTCAACTGTCTCACTGCAAACATTGGATCAGTAGTGCTGCATCTTGTTCTGAATTCAAACTACTCATCTTCCATCTTAGTTTCCACTACTTTGAGTATTAATTTATCAATGAACCTGTCCAGAACTTTCATGGAATGTGATAGGAGTATGATACCTCTGTACTGCCCACAGTTGTGAATGTCCCTTTTTTTTCTTGTACACTGGTACTAGAATGCTTATGGTCCAGTCATCTGGGTACGCTGTTCTCTCTGTACTGCTATGACTACACTCAGGAGCCATTTCTCACCTAAATCACCTAATATATGCTGTGACTTCATCTGTGCCTGCTGCTTTGCCTAACTTAATTTACCTAAGTGCTGTTTTTCTTTTTCTAGGTTGACTTGGCTTCCTCTTCTTCTTTCACTGTAGGTTGTGTCTGGGGCAGTAAAGCTTTTGAGGAGTTCTCTTCATTAAGAAGCTACTTGAAGTATACCTTTCATCTGCCTTTGATGTCCTGTGGACTGGTTTCTAGATTGTTGTTGGCATCTTTGTCTTTCAGTCTTTGCCCTGCAACCAGAGAGATTTCTTTATGTCATCTGCTGAGTCACTTTCCAGAAGCTGATAAAGTGCCTCTGTTGCTTTGCTCTTTGCTGCTGCAACTGCTCTCTTAGCCTCTTTGTTAGCCAACCGGTATTCCTTCTTAATCTGGTCTATCTTTTTTTTCTCCACTTTTTCATCTGCTGCTCCTTTCTTTTGATGACTTCCTGTACTTCTGCATTCCACTACACATTTTGTTTTGTACATTGTTCCATACCTGGCTCAGCTGCATATCTGTTCTATAGTCTTCACTTGTGCTGTTTTGAGCCACTGCCATTCTTCTTCATTTCCACCTTTTTCCTCTTCTTCTTGAGGTGCTACAGCCATAAGTATTTCCTTGAACTCTTGTGCTTTCTCTCCAAGTCTACAACACAGTCTGTGTTGATATTAGAGCCTTCTCTGGCCACTGCTTGCAGGTGATTATGGCAAGCAGTGGTTTATACTGCGGGCTGACTGTTTCACCTGGGATGACTTTGCAATTGCTGATTCTACCCTATCACCCATTCTTTACTAGGAGGAAGTCTAACTGAGTTCCATTTTGCCCACTCCTCTATGTGATCTTGTGACTGTCTCACTAGATAAATCATGTGTTAGTCATTATCAAGCCATTTTCCAGACAAAAGTCTAGAATGCCCTCTCCTTTATTCTTGTTACTCCACCCAAGTGGAGCCTCATATCCTGTTCTGCATGACCTGATATGTGCATTCAAGTCCATATATTATCAACATCAACTCATATTGTCCTGCTTTATCTAGTATGTCCTGCAACTACTGCCTAAATGCACTCTTTACCTCACTATCACAACTCTAGTATGGGCACAGGCTGAGATTATGAATGCTGCCTTGTCCTTACTCTGGAGTCTGACTACCACAAGTCTGTCAATAATTCTGATGATAATCCTTACTGTCTTCTGAGGCCTCTCCCTCACCACAATTCCCACACTATTTCTAGTCTGTTTGAACTAAATAATGATTAAGCTATTTTATTTCCATGCTAAATGCATCAGCAGTAGTTTCTTATTTCCGAGAAAGACAAGTTGTCCATTAGCTCTTGTAGGTAGAACATCTCACGTGGAAAAAATGAACAGACAAGATGATATAACAGCACTTGTTCCAATAAAGTGGTAAAGTTGCTTTTGCTTACCCACAACATTTGGAGTTGTATGCAAATTATTAGCGAATAATTGCCATGACATCATTTTGTGGGTGCAGTTATACAGAAAAACAAAGTAATTATTGAAATTAAAAGTCAAACAGTACATTATAATCTTCATTTTTTTACAAAAAGCAACTTTAACATGAGGAATATAATGGTAAACGAAATTAATTATAAAACAAAGGGGCTTCTGAAAGTGTCCAATACACTTTAACTCATCACCTTTTAACACACACTCATTCTTTTGTATAGTCTGGATTTGTCCAGTTTTGTACGTAATTACATTACTTCACTTTACCTTAAAAAAAAAAGTCTCTTCCAATACAAAAATGTATAACATCAGTTCAGCTGTGTCATTGGAAAATTACTGGACCCATCTGTCTCCCACCCTGTGAGATGGGTGAGCAGATAGCTGCTTGCTACCATCTCCCTCCAGTACTTAAGCTACTAGCTGAATGGGATATCTAGGATATAACCAAAACTTTATCTGTCTGCATCCTGAAGCCCTTCTCAGTAGCAACAATGGTGAGTGCAGATTTATGATAAACCAAGCAGGATTCTATGCTGCAGATCCTATCAAAACCACTCTTAAATTCAGTGTCTCAGTTGTAAAGGATGTTCATAAACCTACAACTGGGATGTGATAGCAGATTGTTTTCTCCTTCTAAAGTGTCATTCATCACTATATCTTTTATCTTCTTGAGAGACTGCATTTTTTTTTTGTTATAGAAGTATGCAAATAAGGCATTAAACCTAAGGTCCCACCTACCTGAATTATGGTAGGTGAAGTAAAAAGATCCAGTGGTATGTACTGAAAAGTGCAGAGCGGTGTTGACTTTGCTAAACAGCAGCAATAGAATCAATATTTCACAATCCGTAAAATGAAAATGATAAAAAATACAAGCAAGGCAAAGAAAGGAATGACTACAATCTGAAGTTCATAACACAAAGTATCCACTCCATCCACCCACTGCAACATTTTTATTATACAAGGATTTCTAAATACAGAATAGAAATAATTTCCTTTATAACTTCCTATATATATATATATATATATATATATATATATATATATATATATATATATATATATATACCATGTCTTATTATAGGTTCATAGGGCTAGTTGCCCTTCAGGGCCATTTTAAGCCTGGCCAATTTCCTTTTTTCCCCTCAAAATAACCTGTCTCATTTGGTTATAGATTGGCCTTAACCATCTCATGGTCGGTAATTATACATTACTACTAATCAGAACTTGGATCATACCACAGATAATTTGAGGGGACCCACACATAGGATAAAACATTTAAGAGCTGTGTCTGTCCATTAATAGTACAGGGGGCAGTCCCAGGGTAAAATTTCTGTTTCCTATCCAAAGATCTAAATTGCTCTTGAAAATGGACAGGGTTGAATTTTGTTTTATGTGAATGGGAAGTCTGTTCCATAGCAGTGGTAGCCTCTGTGATATATAACTGTCCCTTCAAACCATTCTGTTGATGCAGAAAAGGTTTAGATCCCTATACTGGGTACTTCTTATGCCATTTGACATGCTGATGTGCAATAAATCCATCAGTAATGGATTGAAGGCTGCCTTGTATGCCAGGCACAGGTCACCTCTTAGCAATCTGAAGATACCAAGTATAGTGAAAGGGCGGTCAGTTCATGTAGGATTTGTTGTTTAGGTTGTGTATCTTTTCAGTAAGTCATCTCTGTGGGCATTCCAGCTGGTGCATGTATCTATACACATGCATGCCAAAGGGGGGCATTCTATTCAATGATTATACTAATATAATATATACAAGGCATTCTACCCCCATATCTTCTGTACAGTGCACATGACTGACTATCTTATCAGCAATCTCCTTTCTACAGAAGGCAAATGTTTTATAACAGGGTATGGGAACATGCAATTTTATTAAAATAAAAATGCAAAACAAAAAAAAAATCACAAAACACATGAAAAAGTAAACATAATTATCAGAATATACAAAGAAATACAAAAACATATGTAGCAGGAATACAAACAAAAACAAGTAACCCAATGTACTGAAATAAGGCAGCAAAAATGCATAAATATTAACATTTATACCACAATTGATGTCTGATTTTAGACAGATACCACTAATAACCTAATTTCTAATTATGCAAGACAACTTCACATCACCCTAGTCAAATAAATCAGAGGTAAATTAAAAGGACATTGTTGAAGGCATCTTTTGTGACATGGGAGACAAGCAAAAACAAAACGTGGTCCACAACTGGCATAACAAAAGCACTTTGAAAAAAAGAATGAGTAATACGAGACATAACCTCTGTAGAAGTAACAACTTGGTTGATTTCCTTAGTGATGTAGTGAAATTTCCCTTGGTTAACAGGAGACCATTTCAGGTCTCCACTGATAATAAGCAATGTCTAGTGGATCTAAATCAAGTAAACAAAAGTAGGTAAGTAAATAAATACATCTCTACTTCCAGTTGGAGATGGGTCTTTTTCCATTATTTCCTTTGTTTTCTTTAATTTTTAAGCATATCTTAAGTTCTAGTTCTGAATGTTTTCAATGTTCTATAATTTAGCCTGACTTTTCTCCTTAGACTGTCCTTCCTTCAAGCACTGAAAAAAGAAGATATGTCTTGCCATAATGTTCCATCTGAGTTGTCCATCTTCATTCATCATCAACCTGTGGGTTCAGTTCTGATCCCTTGGAAAGCTCTTGAATTCCAAAACCTCTCAATCACATCCCTTACTCGTAATGCTTACGGTAGATTACCTCAGAATGAGTTTGCTGATAAGTGAAAGAAAAATGTAAAAATATATGAAAAGAGGCCACATCTGGAGTAGCAATATATTCCAAAAGGAAAAAAGCTCAGATGAATGCCTGTTCTTCCTGGAAATCTGGGAGGGAAGTTGATGACAAATGAAGAAGAACTCCGATATAATGTTATGGTCAGACATAACTTCTTTATCTGAAGTTGTCAATCTTCATTCTGTCATCAACATGTGGGACACAGTCCTCAGCTACTTATAATCCTGGGTGGACTCAAAGAAGGATATTCCTGAGCACCACTGAACCAACTGATGCTCCTCCCCTAGCAACCAGATCTAACTTGCAATGAGTAACAAAGGTATGGGGAGACGCCCAAGTTGCAGCTGCATGGATGTCATCCACGGAGTTCATGATTGGAAGACAACAGAAGTAGCAACCACTCTTTTTGAATGTGCTTTTGGGGGTATAGGCAATAAAATACCCATCATCCTATAAATGAATGAGATACAGTCTGAAAAACACTTAGCTAGGGTTACTTTGTTCACAGGTTGCCCTAATTTATTATGTGAAAAGGAAATAAACAGCTGATCGGATTTCCTGATACCATTGGTCCTGTCGAGGTAGAATCTTAGTCGTCAGTGAACATCTAACAGATGTAATGAGTACTCACCCTGGTTGGCGAAATTTGGGAAAAAACACCGGAAGGTTGATGCATTGATTAAGGTTGGTTTTCAAAACTACCTTAGGTAGAAAGAATGGGTTGGTTCTGAGATAAACTCTATCCTTATGAAACATCAAATATGCTGGTCTAGACGAAAGTGCTTGAATTTCCGAAATTCATCTAGCCGAAGTGATGGCTATCAAAAAGACAGTTTTCCAGGACAGAAACGTTAGATCACACCTAGAGGCTGGTTCAAAAGGAGACTGTGTCAGAGCTTGCAGCGTCAGAGTAAGGTCCCAAGGAGAAGTAGGATCCTTATACAGGGGTTTTAGGAGGCATGCACCTTTCAAAAAGGTTTTACAAAGCCTATGTTAAGCCACTGACAATCCATGGAAAGTACTGTGGACATTAGAAATGGCTGCCAGTTGGACTTTAACCTTAGAGGTGGAAGTGCCTTCACTGAAAATGGAAGTTAGAAAATGAAGAATTTCATGAATTAGTGATGAAAAAGAATCATAGTGATGTAGAGGCCCAATGAACAAATCTTTTCCATTTACTTGTGTAAGGTTTGCATGTAGATGGTTTGCAAGATGACGAAAGGATGTGGTGGACTGGGGAAGAGAGCATATCATGCCTGGCCACTAATGGAATTGGAGAAACCAAACTGCCAGCTTGAGAGTTGTAATGTCTGGGTGATTGATGCCTGTTGGGTGTGACAGGAAGTCCGGAGCTGAATCCAAAATCCATGGTTGTTGTATCAGATGAGGCCAAAGGAAGGGGGATCAAATTTACCAAAGCCAAAAGGGGCAATGAGCATGACTTTGCTCTTCAACTTGGCTGCTTTCTGTAGGAATTTGGGAATAAGTAGGGTCAGAGGAAAGGCATAAAGGAGACCAGATGGCCAACTGTGAAGATGAGATTCCCTCAGTAATTCCCCCTCTGGGGGGATGATGGCAAAGTAGCTTCTACATTTGTTGTTCAGAGGGGAGGCAAAAAGGTCACAGCAAGGCTGGCCTCATGTGCAGAATATCCTCTACAAATCTTTTGGATTGAGGGACCACTCATAAGATAAAAGAATGCACCAGCTCAATTTGTCTGTTATCACATCTGACTGGCTCTCAGCCAGAAGTGAAGGAATCTTCTGGAATGAATGTCTGTACATTTTTATGTGGTAGTACGAGTCTTGAAGATCTATAGAGCACATCCAGACATCTCTTCTTAAAAACAGAAGAATGGACTGAACAGAGACTCTCTGGAATTTGTTTTTCGAATAGAGTTGTTCAGTTCATTGAAATCCAAAACTGGTCTCCAGTCCCCTGTCTTTTTTGGCAATAAAAAGAATCTTGAGTAAAAACAGATTCCTATTTGGCCTGGTGGGACTTCTTGGATGACTCTCTTGTCTAGCAGCTTTTGTATTTTAATGCCTGCTTGTTCCTTCTGACTAGGTGGAACATCAGGAAATTTCTTTGAATAGGGAGGAGGAAGGGAAAAGGGAATTATATAATCTCTGGAAATGATTCTCTGCACCCAAGTATCGGAGATGATTTCTTGCCAGGCTCTTAGGTGCAGGGATGTGACCCCCAGTTGCTTCCAGAGGTGGACAATCTGGGCTCCATTAAGGAGCACTGGAAGGGCTTCCCAAAGAAGGAATCCTGGAAACCCTGGTGTTGCAGGCCACCTCTGCCATGAGCATGGCGTCTTCCATTATTGTTCCCCTCTCTGCCCCTGAAGGAACCATCACCAGGTGTATTCTGGGAAGACCCTTGGGATTTTCTGAACCACATTTTGCCTGTTCCTTGTTGGTTCCCAGAGTAGGACCTCTGAGGAGTGGAAAAACATACTCTTATGGAAGAAAGGGTTTTCCCATCCTTCTCACACCTGGTTAAAGTGTCTCTAACAGTTGGGCCAAAAAGGGATGAGCCATCAAAAGGTGCACTGACAAATGAAGACTTGAAGGACTCCACAAAGTCACACAAATGCACCCAGGCATGCCTCCTTATGGAAATACCTGAACCCGCTGCTCTAGTAGTTCCTTTGGCTGCATGTGAAATGAGCCTCACGGAAGAATTAGAAATGGAAGTCAGGGTAGCCAACTGAGAGGCGACTGATTCTCGTACTTCCTCAAAAACAGCTTCTGAGAGAGTATCTGACAGCTCCTTAATCAGATCTCTCTGTAATCTAGTAAAATATGCCAGGTAATACAAAGACTATAGGGCAAAGGTCGATGAAGCATAAACTTGCTTCCCGAATCTATCCATCATCTGTGACTCTGTTGGGGGGATGGATAAAAGACCTTTCCTCTGCTAGTTTCTTTTTAGTGGCCACTGCTACCACCATTGCATCTACAGGAACTCTCTTTGTCCACAATGGCTTATCCTCTGGGGCTGTGATAATTTTGTCTGGTCTCTTGGGGATTGGCTCAGTGGTGTCAGGGGTCTTCCATACCCAATGAGAGATCAACTCAATGAGCTTGTCGGTGGGTGGAGACACCCAGGAAGTAGCTGGTGGGTACTGAAAGCCTGCAGGTACATAGATTCCTTGTTTGAAGGATTGAGGGACTTCCAACCACCTCTCTGCTTGAGGATTTTCAGGATGTCTCCAAAGGAGACATTGTCAGGAGGTGATCTGGGGGACCCTTCGCCCTCATTGAAATCCATGTCTTCTGTGATGGACTCCTCTGGAGAGTCTGTGTTTCCTCTTACATAATTTCTTCAGGGAGACTTCTTCAGGGGGAATGTCTGGGGAGTTTTTGGAAGAAGAGGGGGTACGCTGCTGGGTAACCTGAGGCTGCAGTACCTGCTGAGCCTGTGGAGGGACTAGTTGATGTTCTGGGCCTGAAAGAGTCGGAGACTCCAAGGAGGAAGGAACCAACCTGGTGCTAGAAGTAGCCAATGCCCTCTTCATGGCCTTGAAAGCTGACCCACAAGAGGGCAAGTGGGACTCCGGAACCAAAAGGGTGGACTTCGGCACTGAAGCCCTTCCCTGCACCAATGAGGTCTTCTTCGAGGTGCAAGTCAGATCTGAACATGTCTGAGCCAATTCTCAGGTAAAAAAGGAGTAGACCCCAATGCCTCAGAACTGACAGGCAAGCGACAGCTCTTTGAGGACTCCAGTTCTGACACAACCAAAGAGCTCAGGGCAACCATCCATTCCAAAGAAAAAGATACTTTCAGAACTGACATGGTCAATTCTGGAAAACTTGGAACTGAGGACTCTAAAGTACTTGTAGAGGTTAGAGGAGAAGTTATGGAAGGGGAAGTAGAAGGTATCAGTGCCTGTCCTGAAGGGGTAGAAACTGATGGAGTGCCTGACACGCCTTGAGCCCAAAGTATTTTCATCATCAATCCCTCCCCGTCGTCTTTGGTTAGACTCCTTGTAGAATGGACGAAGACCACCGAGGGGGACTTTGGTCTGTCCAAGAAGGGAGATGGTGCCCTTTCAGCAAGTGTCCACTGAAGGGGAATACTGAGTCCTAGTTAGTGGAGTAAAGGAAGATGCCAATTGTTCTGGTGCCGACGAAGGCGTCGGAACTGAGGAAGCAGACATTGGTTCCAAAGCATGCTTCGGGTCAGCTCTGATGTCTTTTTTGGACTCAGTGCTGAGGAAGTGCTCGGAACTGAGGCAGAGCATTTCTTCACCTCTGAAGATCTAGATTAGGAGGAAGAAGCAGAAGTATGTCCAGACTTTTGTTTAATCTTCTCCTGAAGCACAGGTCCAGATATGGCCTCCTCAAAAGAGGAGGAAAGCAAGCATTTCAGGATGACCTTGTTCTTTCTCTCTACCAAAACTCTGTGACTGAAAGTGTAGCAAATAGAGCAGTACTCTTGCAAATGTGAGGGATCTATGCAGCATACACATAACGAATGCTGGTCCAAAAAGGGAATTTTATGACCACATTTCATACATTTTTTAAAGCCATCCAGAGCCTTCTATTTATCTGCCATTTCAATGAGAAGTCAGTGACAGTAACGTGCACGCGTACACACACACACACACACACACACACACACACACACACTCTTAGGGATAAGAAACTACCACACACACTAGAAAAACCAACAGGGAGAGAACAATAGAAAAAGGGCTTTTTTAAAAGGAAAAGAATTACCAGCAAAGTAATAAGACTTACCTAGCAGTAAGGGATACTACCAAATGGTAGACGGAAAGGGAGGAAAAATTAAAGAATGGAAAAATTTGCCTAAAAAACAGCTGAAATATATTTAGAAGGTACAACAGACAAAGAAAAGGCTAGAACTAGGTTTAGAAGTGAGAAATATGAAAATTATTTGACTTAACTGGTAAGGCTCGAGAGACAGATAGAGAACCATGTCTGAAGCTAAAAGTGGCAAATGAGATCTGAGGTAATCTACCCTAAGCATTGTGGGTAAGGGATGTGCTCGAGAGTTTTTGGAATCCACAAGCTATAGAAGCATCCGAGTTGGTTCCAAAGGATTGGAACAGAACCCACAGGTTGATGATAGAATGAAGATTGACAACTTCAGATCTTCTTTTAAAATAATAATGAGTTGTTAGAAGTTTTCCTTTATTCATTCTCTGATTCCTGCTGTATCCAGTTCAGGGTTGTAAAGGAAATGGAACCTATCCTGGTATTCAGTGGGCAAAAAGCAGGGGAAACTAATCCTACACAGTATTCCAATCTTTCACAGACTTTTAAAATAATTATTGAGTTGACTTGTAAGGCTATAATCAACTGGCAAACTATTTCTAAACAAAAAAATGCAGTCAAATTAATGATTCCAAAGAGCAGAAGAAGAACTGAAGGCACGACTACTGATATCACTTTTGTGGCAGTCTCATGTTATCAGATCTTGATGTAGCTATAGGGTGAGTTCATGCAGGGGAATGTGGAAATTTGAGTGCTATAAAATTCAGGGTAGCTCACGAACTACACTAAAGAATAGACACTCAAGTGTTAGGATTAATAGTGAAGGAATCCTTCCAGAAATCAGATGAAAAAGTAACTTTACCACTGCACTACTGCTGTCACCAAAAGTAGGCCAAGCATCTGTTAAAAGTTCTGCAGGCTGATTACAACCAAGCAGTGAAACCAGGAATTCAATGAATGTGAAAGCTGAAATAGTGCCACTGTCAAAAAGCCAATATTGCAAATAAGCCTTCTGCACATCCAAGGGAAAACTGCAAGCTTAGTTTCAGACAGCTGTAAATCTATTTAAAATAATATTCAAAAATAAATGCACTCAACTCTCTCAGTTCCAATACAGTCCTGATATCCCAGGTTTATTTAACTTGTCTTAGAAAGGCTCTAGAGAGTTAGGCAATCAGCCTCTGCTCCTCTGATCATACCCAACTATCCAAGAGAACTATGAACGCTAAGTTTCAGTTTTACTACTGCATTTGTTGCACTTGACTATATTTCACAACAGCTGCTACTTTTACTTATTTAAGAAAAGATCTTTTCTGCTGTTTTAATCTGTTGTTATATTTAAGAAAAAAAAAACTGTGCTGCTTTTTACTCTGTTTGCCCCCCCCCCACCATCCCCTTGTGGCAGGAGTGTACAGAAGGAATATCTAATTGAAGGCTACTGGTTCAGGGCTCAGTTTGAGGTATTTCATTGGTTCAAGGCTCAGTTTGAGCTTTTTCACTGGTTTCTTTGTATTAGCTGCTTTGCTCTGGTTTTATACTTAAGGACCGTGTTTGTGTGGGTTGGCACTTATCTTAGAAAGTCTCCAGAGAGTTAGGCAATCAGCTTCTGCTCCTCTGATCATACCAAACCATCCCAGACAACTACGAATGCCAAGTTTCAATTTTACTACTGCATTTGCTGCACTTGACTGTATTTCACACCACCTGCTGCTTTTACTTATTTAAGAAAAGATCTGTTATGCTGTTTTATTATATATTTAATTTAAGCAAAAATTGTGCTGCTTTTTACTCTGTTGCCTATTTAATTTATGAAAAAAAAGTATTCTGATTTAATTCTCTCTTGTTCCGTTTCTGTTGGCCATAGTATAGATTGGATTCAGACTGGCCGAATCCAGTTCTGTTTGAGGATTCAGCACTAAAAATCAGGACATCTTCTTTTGGAGACATCACCCCCCCCCCCGTACCTTTGTGGCAGGAGTTTACAGTAGGGCTATCTAATTGAAGGTTACTGGTTCAGGGCTCAAGTTTGAGCTATTTCATTGGTTCAGGGCTCAGTTTGAGCTATTTCATTGGTTCAGGGCTCAGATTGGACTTTTTCACTGGCTTCTTTGTATTAGCTGCTTTGCTCTTGTTTACGCATAGTGCACCACCATGCAGAGGCGGTAACTCTTGGCGGTTATAGATGCAAGAGCACCGACATGCATATTTTCCCCTAGAAGTAGCTGCTATCTAGTACAGCAGTTCTTAAACAGCTCTCAGCTGTTCAGTGAATCATCCAGCAGTGATTTTATCTCTTACCTATCAACATCATACCCTATAGCTCACCTTTTTTTATAGACTTCCTACTGTACACCCCATAGGTTAATCCCCCTAAAATAGCCCCCTGCCAGATACCCCCATCTTTTTCTTCTTATCTGTGGAGATACCAGTTTCAAACCTTGCATTATAGGCTGTCAGTTTCCCTCTGTTTCTCCTGCTAGCTTGGTTGACATGGGTTTTTGGAGGCATTGGAGCAACTGATAACTCCTTACTCCTAAATCATTTAAGTACAATTTGTGAGAGATGTTCCTACACAAAGAATCTGGAATCATTGCTCTCTCACATCCAGAATAGCAACACTAAACAGGCTGTCAACTCACATACCAGAACTCCTACTCACAATATGTACCCAACACATAAATCGTCATATGCTGAGGTGCTCTCCAGAAACCTACCTAAGCATGAGAGACTTCCAAAACACAAATATGCTACACCTAACACTATGCTCAAAGCACCCAATACACCTAAAACACTAGTAGCAGTGTCTCATCAAATAAGCCATTAAAGCATTGCACATCTATTCCAAATGTTTTAGTTATAGAGGACTCTATAGTGAGACATACAGATACCCCACAGCCTCCACTCATCAGGTTAAACAATCTCACATGCATTCAAGTCTCTCAACAACAAGTACTGTTACGACTCTGTCATAGTTCATGTTGGTGTGAATAACTTGAGACGTACCTCTTTGGACTAAATGAAGAGATACATGATTGAGCTCTCTTGAATATGTGTCCCAAACAGGTATGTCCCTAGCTTTGAGCAGCATTTTACCCTCCCCTAGGATGATACCACAATATAAACAAAAAAAGACTGACTTCAATAATTGGCTTAGTTTTTGGTGTCATTCTAACGGGATCCAGTTCCTGTCAGCCAGGGATGACATGGTGGATAGACCACACTGCTTTGCCAGAGATGGACTTCACCTGGCACCTCTAGGCCTTCGGTTGCTGGCTAAGGCACTTACCTACCCATAATGCCTTTTTTTAGGCAAGGTCACAAAAACAAAATTTCTGACATGAAAATATCAAACACAAAGAAACTAAGGGTCATGCTTCTAAACGCTAGGAGTTTAAATCAGAAACTGCACTCTTTGGAAGCACTCCTCTCCTTGGAAGAAGTTAAAATCTGTGCAGTCACAGAAACCTGATTCAAGGCCACAGAAAGTGCCCAGTCTTACAAGGCTACAATGCCTTCCACACTTTCAGACCATTAATTGAAGGTGTGAGAACCAAAGGAGGTAGAGTATCTATCTTCACTGAAGACAATTACATCTATAGACTGGCTAGACAAGATAACTCTTTGGAGTTACTCCAAGTCCAAATTACAGTGGGTAAGACCCCCTTCATGTCATTGTCAATTACAGATCCTCTTCCTTGAAGAGCCAAGAAGCCCACACAGCTTATTTAGACCTACTTGAGACAATCAAAGTACAACCTAACACCCAAGTCATAGGTGATTTCAACTATCCCTCCATTAATTGGGAATCTTATATGAGCCCAAACTCACTCACACAAAAATTCCTGGACTTTAACTCAAATGCCCTGGAACAAATAGGGTACCACCCCACAAGGAGTTCTAATATTCTAGACCTGGGCCTCACCAATATGAGTGACCAATGCAATGCCTCACGTGTAGGGCCTGCATTGGTTAAATCCAACCATAAATCAGTCAAGTTTTGAAGTAGCAATTGCACCAGAACTCCCCAAAGGAGAAGTCAGGCTAAAAAACTTCACCAAAGCTAACTATACCCTCCTCAGGGATGGTATTACAGACTTCCAAGCTCATTTCCACTGATGGCATTGACGGCTACACTAAGGTATACACTGACACCCTGTATAAATATCTACACAAATATATAGACACAACCATCCATGATAGGATTAAAGCAAGATCTTCAAGAAAAAACAAACCATCCTGGTGAATGCCTAACATTAACAGATTATACAATAAATGAAAGAAGCTGCTGTCTAAAAATACAAAAGTGAGAACCCAGAACTGGAAGAGCATCTTCCTTGGCCTAAACAAGCAAATAAGACAACTCGTAAAATCCTCAAAGAGCAGCTATGAGAAAAAATGTAGCAACCATAGCCAGGGATAACCATAAGGCCTTCTTCAGCTACATCCGCAACCTAAAAGGTAGGACTCAGATGTGTGCTGAACTAATTGTGGATGGTATCGCACACACTGACTCTGTGGAAATTGCAAAACTGCTAGCAGACAGGTTTGGTGAAAATGTCACCCCCCTATCCTCCCCAAGCATACCACAAACCATGTCTTCAACATCACCTCCTCCCTGATCTCCAAACAACAAGTGATCAATGCTCTCTCCAAGACTAAGAACACAGCATCCATGGGACCAGATGACATTCCAGGCTGCATTCTTAATGTTCTTAAACAAGAGGTTTAACTCTTAAGGTTAAACTCCACTAGGCACCCTATTCAACCACAGCCTGAGTACTGACTTTGTCCCCACTGAATGGAAAACAGTGGCTGTTATCTCCCTCCACAAGAGTGGTTTGGCAACAGACCCAGGTAATTATCGACCTATAAGTTTAACCAGCCTTTTCTGTAAAGCAATGGAACAAATCATCATGCATCTCATAAAAAATTATATAGGTGACGTCCAAACCCTAGATCCATCCCAGTTCCATTTTGTCAAGGGTAGATCATGCCTGCAAAACCTGGTGGGCGACTTCAAGAATATGACCAGAGCCAGTGACAAAGACAAAGCAGTGCACACACCCTATCTTGACTTGGTCAAGGTCTTCGACACAATCCCACATTTAGGCATCACTGACAAACTAACCCAGTTGAACATCAACTCCTATGTTGTCAGGTGGGTTGCAAACTGGCTCACAGATCGACAACGCTCAGTTAAAGTGGGGAACTTCACCTCTACCAGAAGACCTGTCACCTGTGGTGTCCCACAAGGGTCAGTGCTGGGCATTCTCTTGTTTGGCATTTACTTCTCCAAAGTCCAGGCCAAAACAAAGGTGCTGTGGCTAGCCAAGTTTGCAGATGACTGCAAAGTAGGTGCTATCATTGAATACCCTAGAGATGTCAACGTTCTTCAAAAGGGGCTTACACAGACCAATTGCTGGTGCCAAAGCCATGGTCTTAAACTAAAATCCTAAAAAATACATCATCATTCCCATCAGTAAAAACAATGTCCCTGCTGATTGTAAAATAAACAATAATACCAGAAGTACCAATTCTGTAGCGACAGACCTGGGAACACAAGTTGACTGTGACCTCAGCTTTGAACAACATGTGTCTACCATGGTGAGGAAGGCATTCTAGATCACTCACCTGATTAGCAAAGGCATCACCTCAAGAGCAAAAGCCAAAATCTAATGAAAATGCTGCTCATCTGTAAGTCAGATGGGACTAGAGTCACCCATTCCAGGGATTTCAATCTAGTCTGTGACATAAATAGGATCTGCTAGAAAGACAGATACATCTGTCACAGGTTGCCACTCCTCTAGAACAGGCTTCTAATCCATATCAAGCAGAGCACTTCCATGACCTGTTTAAGTGCAACCTGGATGACTGGATGGGAAACCGTAAATTCCTCCCGGGGATTACCCCTGTTTCGCTCCTGGACATGGGTAATCCTTGTTAGAAAAATCTTGGGCATATATGATCTCTCTCATCTAGTATTATACTGGGATTTACGGCTAAGCTTGTGGAGACCCTCAAGTCAATAGCCTAGTAACATCCTATGAATCTATGAACAAGGGCGAAATGTGACCCAAGATGTAAGTAAAGACAATAAAGTAAATCAACTGAAGACTTTACTCACTGATGTTGTCTCTCTACCAAAAAGATATGTAAAGGGAAAAAGTGCAGCTGTGTAAATTACACTTACCCATAACAGTAGATGTTCAAATTCCTCACTGCTGCAATTTCCTATGGGGTGTGTCCTCCCCAAGTCACAGCAACTGGATAGCTTCCAAAAGCACTAGGTCTCTCCCTCAGATGCACTCAGACTGTTGATTGGCCAGCTCTGCAGAGAGAACATCAGCAGTTACAGTGGAGAATCTTCATGACTTTTTTGACTACTAGATTGGTAGTAGTGCACTCATCCAGAACTAACCAAAATTAGTATCCAATATATTACTGGAGGGATGGTGGATAGTTGAGACTACACCTGCACTGAGGAAATCAAACATATGTTCTGTGTAAGTGTACCTTACACATCTGGACTATATTCATAATTCGCACCATAGCAGTAGTATATGGGTAAAGCACCACAGCTTATCCAACCTGGGATGAGGAAAGATATGGATCCAGCAGTCCCTGAAGAACTGTCCTAGCAAAGACAATCCTGGATCTAAACAAATAATCTAGTATGTAATCCCTTGTACAAGTATTTACAAGGGATGACATAGCTGTCTCTAGAAATCTTCTAGAGTCCACCCTTTTCCAATATGCCATCAAAGACCCATGGAGAGTGTGTCTTAAAACTGCTTGGAAATGGTTTATCTTGGTGGGAATAACAAAAGGCAAAAGCCAAAAACAACCAACTGGAAATTATCTTTTAAGATACAGGTTGTTCTTTCTTAACCCAAATATAAGAAATAAACAGCTACTAGGATTTTCTACAGGGCTTAGTTCAGTCAAGATAGTACCCAAGCTACTAATGCATGCCTAGAGTAAGAGTAATCTTTTCTTCGTGGTTCTGGGAGTTAGGATAGAAAACTAGGAGATTGTTGGCTTAATAGTTCTGAAATAACTTTGGGCATGGATGAGGGATTTGTTCTTACAAATACTCTAGCCCAAATGTAGACCAGATAGGTTTACCCAACAAAAAGATTGCAACAAAGGTAATGATTTTGCAGGAGTCATAGGAAAAAAAACAATGGTTTTCTATGTAATGAACCATAAATATGCTTGATGCACTGATCCATACAGAGATGTGAATAACTTTCCCAACAGGACTTTAAGATCCCTGGGAGTAGTAACTTGTTTGCAAGGTGATCTCAGGTGAGAAACCGCTAGCAGAAATTGTTTTGCTAGGAAAACATTCAAGAAATTGAGGGATCTATGGGCGGACATACTGAAATGGTAGTAGGGTGTACCTTGAAAAGGTAATACTAAGGCCAGAGGTTGGTAACTCACACAAATATTAGAGCATCAATGGCACTTGCCCATTTAGCACCCTGGTTGTTTGGTAGGCACCAACTAGAAAAGTCTTTCAAATGTCAAGTTAAGATTTTCTAGTAGCAGGTTTTACTGCCTCCTTTAGTACCAGCTGCACATCATCATCATCTAAAAAGAGGTCCCTAAAAGGTATCAGAATCTAGGCAGATAACTTAATATATAATACACTGGGATGAGTCAATCTCCTCCTGTCTTATAAGAGAAGATCAAGATAGTAAGGAAACTTGTGATAATTGCCCTTGGCAAATTCCATAAAGGGGAGAACCAATATTGCCTGGACCAAAAGGGATTCATTACAAAAACATTTTTGGAGAATACTTCTGAATATTCACTTTGGACATCAGTGGAAAGGGTGGAGATATAAAGAAAATTCCCTTGTCAAGGAGTAAAAAAGGTGTACACTGCCTGCTTTGAAAGGAGTCTAACAGACCTGTTTGAGGTGTTCCCCAGAAAGTACAGTTGTGTAAGTTGAACTTACCATAACAGTAGATGGATGAATGATCACTGCTGCAGTAATCTGAGGTATATGGGTTATATCCTGTGAAGGATATAACAGACAGCTAGTTTCCAAAACTTCAGGGCACTTTCTACACACACAAACTGTCAGACAGCTTGAGCTGAGATGACTAAAAGACACGTTTAGGCATAAAGCCCTTCAGAGCTTTCTTGCCAGCAGAGAGACGAGGTTGTGCCCTGAAAGGATAATGGTAGGAACAACAAAAAATAAATGTCCACACCCTGACATAAAAAACACACCAAAATACAAAGGGGTGGAGGGAGGGAGTGACTACTGTAGCAGTGAACATTCAAACATCTACTGTTACACTAAGTTCAAATTACACAGCTGTGCTATGTTCATCGTATTGATCACTGCTGCAGTAGCCTTAGCTGTATAGATAGTTTCCTTAACTACATTTGGGAAGTGGAAGGAGATGATGTCAGGAGCACCTGGAGAATGGCAAAGCTTGATTGGACCTAGAGAAGGAATCAAGCTTATCCTTTGTAAAAGTATGTAGAGAACCAAGTGGCAGCTTCTAGAATCCAACCCTTTTCAAAAAGCCATATATTAAGCCAACGCCCTGGTAGAGTGAGCCTTTACTCTGCCTGGAATAATTTTGTTATGTTGAGTATAACAAAAGGTTATAACCACGGACAACCATTTGGAAATAGTTTGTTTTAACACAGGTTGTCCCTCTTTTTACATTCATAAAAAATGAACAATTGATCCGAAGATTTGAAAGATTTAGGTCAAGATAGTACCTTAGTTGTCTGTTGACAACAATGATACAGAGCATTCTTTCTCCCTCATTTTAGGTCCAGGAAAGAAAATGGAGAGAGGGATAGTCTGACTTAAAGTAAACTTGGATACCACTGTTGGCATAAACGGATTAGTTGTCAAAGAAACCCTGACCTATGGAAAATAACATAGACTTGAGAAAGAGCTTGCAACTCAGATATCCTTCTTGCCGAGGTCAGAGAAATCAGTAAAAATGCTTTCCATGTCAAGAACTTTAACTCAGCCAAGATTAGTTGTTCAAATGGAGCAAGTATTAGCTTCTGTAACACAAAATTAAGATCCCAAGGAGGGGGCACCGGTTTTCTTGGTGGCCTCTTGTACAAAACCCCTTTTAAGAATGTTTTGACATGAAAGTGCATTGAAAGAGGAAACTCCATGGTAGACATGCTGAAACAGCTGATAAAGGAACCTTGGCTGAGGAATAAGAAAGGCCATAGGATGGTAAATCACACAAATATTGTAAAACCAGAGAACAACTAGCTATGAATGGGTGCTGGTTTTGTTGCTAGCATCAATTAGAAAACCTTTTCCATTTGCTAATATACGATTTTCTACTAGCAGGCTTTCTTGCCTCTATTAATACCTACTATATTTCCTCATTAAACAGGTGCCAAAAAGGAATTAAGACCTTATCTTACAGTCACTCAATTGAAGATGATTGATGGGGTATATCAAATACCCTGGTTCTTGTGTCAGTAGATTCAGTCTGTGAGGAAGCTTGCAGTAATTGTTCCTTGTCATTTACAAAGAAGGGAGTCACCACAATGATCTTGGGGATTTCCTTCTGAATCTTCAGAAGTACCCTGGATATTAATGGAAAAGCATATAGGAACATTCCTGTCCAAGGAAAAGAAAAGGCATCTGCTTTTCAGGCCCTCTTGCATAGAGTCCTGAAACAGAATCTTGCCGGTTGATTGTTCAGAGAGGAGGCAAAGAGGGTCTGCTTGAGTAACTACCCACAGATGGTTCAATTTTCGGAAGACCCCCAATCCAGCTTTCATTCATGAAGGTCTGCCCTGGCCCTGCTCAACTTGTCAGCTACACCATTTTGCCGTGATGGAATGTAGGATGCCAGTTGAGTGAGATTGTGCTGTGAAGTTATATCCCAAACTAACTAAGTCTGAAAAGGGGACACAGTCTGGTCCCCCCTTGCTTGTTGATGTACTACATGACTGTGGTATTGTCTATAACCATTTGAAGAAGTACCGGGGACCAAAGATGGTTCAGATAGTTGAGTTCCTTGATCAAAGCAAGCATCTCCTTGATATTAATGTGCTTGAGCCTTTACTTGGTGTCCCACACCAACTGCACTTTTATCCTTCCTGAAACTGCTCCCAAAACAATGTCTGAAGCTTTTGTGATGAATGTTTTGAAGATGGGGATACTTGGATTTAACAGTATCTGCTGTTTCCACCACAAGATTCTTTCTTCTGACAAACCCCAGCACTGGGATTTGAAAAGATAAAGAGTGCTGATGCTGGGACCAAAGAGATTTCAGATGCCGCTGTATCTTTCTTGTGTGGAGTATTGCCAGGGATATCATCAGAATCGTAGATGCCACAAGACTCAAAATCCTGAGGTATTCCCTTGCAGTGATTAAAGCCTGAATAGAAAACCTTAGAAATAGATCTAAATAAAGATCTCTTTTTTCCTGTGGAAGAAAAGCTCTTTGAACTGGTGTTTAGTTGTTGACATTTCAAGAACACAAGCCTGTGTGAAGGAGTCAAGAAAGACTGACAATATCACAAACAGGTTTAGCAAAGAAAGATCCAGAACTTTCCTTGGCACTAGGAACATTCTTGAATAAAAACACCTCCCCACTTGGAAAGGAGGAGTTGGTTCTATCACTCCATGGGATAGCATGTGCTGAAGAACAGGAAGAAACAAGAGAGTCAGATCTGGAGGATGACAAATGATCCCCTGAAAAGCAGTAATTTCCTCCCTCTGCCATCTGTAACCTTGACAAATGATTTTTCAGAATCCATTTGACTGAAACAATCTGTTGCTGAAGTGAAACAAGGAGATTCAGACTTTCTGGAAGAAAAAGGGGACCAGGGAAGGTGGGGGTCACAAGGTCTCTTGCACAGTCTTTCAGAATTGTTGGACTGTCCTTGCTTTTGCAAAGTTTGAGGATTCTTTTTGGAACCCCCTTGTCATTTCTTCTTAAATGCCTGTTTACCTGAACTTTGTTGAGACAGTTTATTCTGTTCTTTGCCAAAATTGGATGAAAAGATAAGAAAATCCCTTGGAAATTTGAAAAAGGAGGGCTGAAAAACCTTAGAGATTCCCTGGAACAGTTTGCCCCTTTCATCACACTTTTTGATCACCTCTGCAACAGAGGGGCCAAACACTAGATCTCTATTCAAGTGAGTTTTTAAAATTTCATTTTAACATCATTTGCAAGGTTCTAAGAATGCAGCAGTGCAAACTACCTCAAAACAGTACCAGTGGCCATAGCCCTGGAAGAAATATCAAGAGTCACGCACACACTTGTAAGCAATGGGCAGTGACCTATACAACAGAAGAAATTAAGTTATTTAAAGGAGAATTTTCCTCACAAGAAGAAACTGCAGTTAAAAAATTCTTTATACTGTCACAATTTGTTAGAACAAACTTTAACATATGAATCTGACAATTCAGAATTCTGAAAATCAAAGTTGCAGAAGTATGCACATTTTTCCCATACATATCAACAATTTTTCTCATCCTTATCAGAAAGAGGAGGTTTGGAATTAACTGAGTGCTTAACAACAGTGGAATCATCTAAAGCTATAGCTGCTGGGTCAGGTTTTGGAATAGTGTATAAAAATGTAAGAATGAGGAACTTTAAACATCCTGTCTACCTTTTTATGGGCTGCAGGCTAACTATCAGGAAAATTGCAGGCAGGAACACACACATCCTCTAAAGCAGACAGAACAGGAGGAATGGGTGTAGGTTCTAGAAAAGCCTTCTGTAGCAGCTCATAGCATTTTCTGAGTGACTGAGAACCCTGTGTTTCCTCAATGAAAACACGGCACATTCTAGCAGTAGTCTCAGGGAAAGCCCCCCCCCCCCCACACACACACACACACAGTGAGAATAAAAACCTGAGGGAACAAAACATATCTATCCCTGCATGTTACTGTTCAAATTCAGAACCTTGAATGTCTTCAAAAAAGAGGAATCCCTCTGTTTTTACCAGAAACTACTTTACATGAAGAATAAATAGCCTGAATTAAACCCTGAACCAGACCCAGTAAACTACTCCTATCCAAAGAAAGTTGAGGAGGAGTAGATGCATGGTTGATTTTCTGTTCTTTTTGACAACAAAAATGGAGCTGCTTACCCAGGGATGAGCACAGCATTCTAACACAACAGGGAAACCTTCCCTGTTTCCTCTTCCAAGACTGACAAGAGTGGTTCCCCCTTGCCCACTGAGGGGACCCCAATAGCCACAAAGGACATGGCTAACCCTGGTGTACAGTGGCTGTAGGTGCTACACCAGAGGGATCTGAGATAAAAGATGAATGGTCTGAAGTGCAACAAATGGCCATAGCAGTCACCCACCTGCTGCTGAGGCAAACTGCTAGCCTGCTGTGGTGGCAAAGACTTTTTGCTTAACTTTTTTCTTTTTCTGGCTGGAAGGACAGACCTTGTTGCCAGCAGTCTGTTCCATGGTGAAGCCAAAAATGTTGCGTCTTTCCCAAGAAAGACAAGCAGCAATTGCCAGTAAATACTACCATTCCCAAAAATTACTTTTTTGACAGAAAAAAAACCTTCCTTTAAAACACCATGCCAGCCGACAAAAGAAAAATGAACATGTTTCTACAGAAAAAAATGTTTTCAATTACTTTACACTACTTTTAAACTGATAGAAAAAAAAAACATGTTCCATTTAAAAGTATGTTACAGTCTCCAGACAGTTCATGAAAATACAACACTCTAAGTGTTAAAATAACTTTCCTGAAGAAGAAAGTAATAAAACATGAACAAGATTAAGACAACTTATGTGCCTAGCAAAGGAAAGCACAAGCTGACTGTCAATCCTTGAAAGCCACAGAAGACGACAATATGGATCTAGCTTCACGGTAACTAACTTTCATATCAAATGCTGAGTTTTCCATCCATCTTAATCTTTGGGACAGAGTCCCTAGCTATTCAACTGGGTGGTCCCAAGACAGAACATTTCATAATATGGCAGAGCCAAAGGCTGATCTGGATCAAGACTAAATGTCCAGCTTGTAATGTAATGAATGAATGAGTAGGAGCCCATGTGGTTGCTGCACATATCACCCAAAGAACTACAACCAAAAAAGGATGCAGAGGTAGCCACTGCCCTGGTAGAATCGGTCTCAAGTCTAAAAGGTAAGGAAATACCATTTGAGGAATACACAAAGTATATACAATCAGAAAGCCATCTGGACAAGGTAACTTTTGAAATTGGTTGACCACATTTTGTCTTAGGAAAGGATGCAAAAAGTTGGCTGGACTTCCTAAAATATTTTGGTTCTACTCAGAACAAAAACTCAGTTGATGTACATCAAAACAATGAAGCATGTACCCTGCTTTGGTAATGAATTTAGGAAAGAAACAGGCAACTTAATGGATTGGTTTTGGGAATACTCTGAGGCTACCTGAGGAGGAAAAGGTGGATTAGTCTTCAAGGAAACTCTCTTTCTTTATGAAAGATAAGGGATGCAGGGCAGTAGGATAAGTAGGTCTGTATTTCAGTAATTCTTTAGGCTGAAGTAGCTGTTATGAGAAAAAGTTTTCTCCTAGGAGAAAATTTTGAAGTCCACTGCAGCTGCTGGTTGGAATGGTGGTTTTATCAAAGACTGAAGAAAGAAACAAAGATCCCAAGGAGAAGGTGGATCTCCTATTGGAGGTCTAAGTAAAAAGGTGCCTTTCAGAAATGCTTTAGAAAGTTTTAAAGATGCAATAGGAGTATGATATTGACCTACTTGAAAATTAGTAATGGCTTCCTTCTGAACCTTAACAGTAGAATAACTAAGTCCTGAGACAGAGTCCAAACAAGGCAACCCAAAATTGCCTGGATTGCAGCAGAAAAAGGATCTAATCCCTTGGAAGTGGCACAGATAGAAAAATGTTTCCATTTACTAGTGTATTTTTTTCTAGTAGATGTTTTTTGGGCAAGAAGAGAATATGAAGCAATTATCCAGAAAGCTTGAGATCTCTGGATATTAACTAGAGGAACCAAGTGGTTAGTTTGAGATTCCAGATTTGAGAGAAAACTAAATCCAGAACCCAAGGCAGGTGAAAAAGATGAGGCCACAGGAAGGGGAACCTGGCTTGTTTGGGTCAGAAGGGGGCAAGGAGGATCACTGTCAATCTACAATGAGTAGCCTTCTGTAGGAACTTGGTGATCAAGGGTGTTGAGGGATAAGTATACAGAAGGGCCTGGTGGCCAAACATACAGAAGGGCATCCCTCAATGACTTCCTCTCTGAGGGAATAAGGGCAAAGAAGGTGCTGCATTTGGTGTTGAATGGGCTCACAAGAAGATCACAAAATGTTTGCCTCCAGCAGCAGAAAACTTGAGTCACCACTGCTGAACTGAGGGTCCAGTCATGTGGCATCAAGATCCTCCTGGGTAGATTGTCTGCTAAGATATGTTGGATTTCCCCTGGATGTGCTTTGCTATCAGAAAAAGCTCCAAGGACATCAAACTATAACACCCTCACAGCTTCTCAACATAGGGGTTAAGAGCAGGTCTCCCCTTGCTTCTTCAAATATCACACTACAGCAGAGTTGTTGGGACTAAATCATAATCAGACCTTTGGGAAGCCAGTTTTGGAATGCTTGCAATGTTAGCAGAACTGCCCTCATCTTCAAAACACTGATGTTTAGGTAGGCCTTGGACAGTCTCTCACTCACAGTGCTCCACCACCAACACAGGAGGAAAGCTTCTGTGACTTTGAATGGGGGAAGTATAAAAGGATGACCAAGAGAAACCAAAGGGGAGGATGTCTACCAAGTTGGCAAATTACACCAGGGAGTTAGACTGGAATGATCTTCAACTGGAAGTAATTGAGCTGACAGGGTCCACTGCAGAATTCTTATGTAGTATCTTGCCAGAGAAGCAAGACAAGTGGTTGCAGCCTTGACTAAGGAGGTGCTGAATAACAGCAGCAGGTATCTTTCAATGTCACAAGATCTGATTGATTAGGGTATGTATAGATGGCAACCTTGGTGGGGGTAGTTTTGCTATTTGTTTGGTATCTAAATGGAATCCAATAAAATCTAGGGTCTTTACAGGCTCCAATTTGGATTTAATGAGGTTGACCATGATTCCCAAGTACAGGCACAGTTGAAGTAGGGAGCCATTGCTTGGGTTAATGATGCAGAGATAGTTATCCTGGTATAAGAACATCCACAATCCCTGCAACCTGAGCCAGACTATTATTGTTATACATTTGGTGACATCTTGGGGGCTGTGGTGAGACCAAAGGGCAGTGCTCAAAACTTGTAATGATTGCCTAAAGTGCAAAAACCTTTTGGTGCACCTCTCTATATTTATGTGGTGGTAGGCACCCTTGAGGTCCATTGAGGGCATCCAGTCATCTTTCCCAAGTAGAGGTAGAATGGACTGAGCAGTTACCATCCAGAATTTAGTCTGCTCTTCATATAAATTTAGCTTGCTTAGGTCCAATATGAGCCTGAGGTCCTTTGTTTTCTTTAGTACCATAAAGAACCTAGAACAGACTCCGGATCCTTATTGGTCTGGAGGGACCTCTTGGCTTACTTAGTTTGACAACAACTTTCCTATTTCCAGTCCAATGTTTCTTCCAAACACTGGTGGGGTGGAATGACTGGGAGGTGTTCTCTTCAGATTTGTAATACTGAGGAATGGAACTGAGCAGTCTCTGGAAATGATTCTCAACACTCAGGTGTCTGATATGAAAGACTCCCGAGCTTGAGTGTGGAGAGTCAAGCACCCCTGACTGCCTCCACAGCATAGTAGACAGGCAAAATTTCAGGGGTCCTGGAAGGGCCTCTCTGAAGGTCTGAAATTGTGGACCACCCCCCACTTCAGGGGGGCACTATTACCCTGAGTGTCTTAGGAAAACTACTGCAATTTGTGGAAGAAAATGTTTCTTCCCATGTTTAATTCTTGGAGAAGGTTCTTTGAGTGGTGGGGAACTGTACCCCCACAGTAGGCAGAGTCTTACTGTCCTGTTCACTCCTAGTTAGTGTCTTTTGCTTTGGGACCAAAAAGAGTGGGTCCATCAAAGAATGACATCTTGAGTGCAAAATTAGAATGATGCATTCAGGCGTGATGGCGCATAGCAATACTGGTGTCTACCATGCAGGCCATACCATCTGCCATAATGGAGATAAGCCACATGGAAATGTATATACATTGTATGGCAGACAGCTCATTCTCCATGTTCTTACTAGACTTGATGAAGGTTGCAACCAATTTGGAGAATTCAGAAACCAAATCTTGTTAAATGTCCCAAATAACTCAGCACATGGAAGGCAAATGTGACTGAAGCATAGGTGCACATGCCAAAGCAACTTAATGCTCATGACTCCTTGTTTGGAGGATGAATTGATGAGCTCTCCAGAGATCTCCATTTTTGTGGCTGTAGGAATGACAATAACATCCACAGAGGGACATTTACTCCAAAAATGACATGCTTATGGGGAAACCAGTATCTTGGTTTATGGGGAATCATCTCAAGCACATTGGGTTCTATCCAAACTTTGCTTGGAATGAGGTCTTCAAGGGCATCTGGAGGTATAACCACCCAAGTAGTAGATGGGCCGACCTCAAAGGCTTAAAGGAAGACTGACTCCTCAGAGAGTTGTTTGAGAGACAAAGTCCACAATAGTAGAAACTCTTAATTTATTAACAAGATAAAAGCTTTCGGGATAAACCCTTCCTCAGTTATCAGTCTGATTGATAACTGAGGAAGGGTGTATCCTAAAAGCTTTTATCTTGTTAATAAATTAAACATTTCTACTATTGTGGACTTTGTCTCTCAAATACATTTTTGTGTTCCTGGTGGTTAACTACAGTCAACTCATTCATCTGCTTCTTTAGAGAGTTGTCTCATTAATTCCAATAAATTGCCAAAGGAGGCATTCTCATGGGTGGTTGGGGAGGGGTTAGAGGTCCCTTATCCTTAGTCAAGGTCCAAGTCCTCAGGGGAAACAAAGAAGTAACCAGGGAAGCCCCTGGACTAGGGCTGGTTGAAGCTCAATGGCAACGGCTGTCCTGAGATCAACTCATGAGAAACCTGGGCCTGAGCAAGATGAGAGTATTGGAATGGATTTAACAAAGGAGCAGAGGAACCCATCTCTAAGTGAAGTAGAATATTTTCTATAACATTGAAAGCCTATGCCAAAGCTGGATAGCTAGTCAGATGTACCCTTGGATCAGATAACCCAATGGAAGTCACCATACCAGCTGCCAACCCAGTCAGATCAAACATCGAGACTGGAGCTGAGCTATCTTGGGCAGAGGCATTGAGAGGCAGGAACAGCTCCACAAACCTTCAGATTGAACCAGACCCTTAGCCCTCATATTGATGCCAAAGCTCTGGGAGGTGCCAGGTTCTGAGGAAATTGGATTACAGTAACCATGAAAAGGTCAAAACCAATGGCACCACTCTCAGAATGTGGCCCAGTGGAGAAACAGATATGGGTGCAACCAAAGGGACAGGACCCTCAACTCTCTGGAAGGAGGAGGAGGAGGAGGAGGAGGAGGGAATGTTCTCCAAATCCATTTGAGCCTTCAAAAAGATTTCTCACAAGCGTATCTAAGTCCATTTCCTTGATGCTCTTAGTAGACCTAATGGACCCAGAGGAAGCCAGGGAAGCAGGCTTGCTGGGTTTGGGTAGCTGCAAAGGAAACTTCTGGATCTGAAAGGAGAGCATTTGATCCTTTGGGGGATGGTTCTGGAGAAAACTTGGCTCCAGTGTTATAGCCATGAATGGGGAGTAGATCTGAAGAAAATGCTTGAGCCACTTCTAAAAAGGGGCTCAGAATTTCTTTCTGTTTTTAAAAAATATCAGGAAATATCTTTATTGAATGATCACTTATGGCACAGGCAATCATACATTTATATAAATGAAATCAAACCATACTGGCACATTTTCAGTTACAAACATTATACATTACATATACTCTTCTATACAGTCATTGTCAATCACTCTTCTATACATTTATTGTCAATCAAACATTACATAGCTCATTCAAATTCCTGCCTTCCCTTAAATCTCATTCCACTTCCAAAACATTCTGCATGTATTGTTCCCAAAATTCCTATTTCTTTCTGTGTAATTTGCTCCTACCTTTTTTCTAAAGATCCCACCTCCAATTCTTTTATATCTGTTACTATATTCACTACTTCTAATACGTTTGGTTTAGACTTTGATTTCCATTTTCTAGCAATTGCTTTTTTGACAGCCACCAGAATTAAATTCAGCAAGGCCTTACTAAGTCTAGGCAATTCCAGTTCTACATCACAGCTAAAAAAAAAATAATTTTCTTAGTTGCACCAGTCTGCTTACCCAGTATTTCTGACAGAGTAGTGTGCAGGGAAATTTTAAAGACTGCCTACTCATTACACTCCCAAAAATATGTACCGAATCACATCTTTCTTCCCCATCACACCTTCAACATTTGCAATCTACCTGTGGAAAAATTATTTAGAGTTTGCTTGGAGTATAAAAATATCTACGAAAACTATTCCAAACAAAATCCTAAATATTGTAGACTTTGTTGCATATTTAGGAACCATACATATATCCTTCCATTTTTTTATTTGTGAATCAGTTATCCAGTCTCTCTTTTCTAACCTCCTCTGACTGATTTCTATATTTATCTTGCAATATTTTATACGTCCTACTAATTTTCCCAATTTTTAACAGCAACCTCTTTTCTAGATTCTACTAAGAACTCTACCAGTGCTGGTATTTCATTTAGCACCCCCCCCCCCATTCCTTTATCCTTGCCTATACTCTGAGATTGATCCTTGATAGGGAAGGCAATCTCTAGCCTGCAGTCCAAATGAATTCTTGGCCTCTCTGTATTCTATTACCTTTCCCCCTCTAATTATTTGCTCCCAATACCTTGGTTCCTTTGCCAGTTTTCTCCAGTAAATTCCAGCTCTTGCATCTTCTCTGTACCTCTAATATCAGTCATCCCTAGTGGCAGAATCTCCTTTCTCCATTCTTGTGTTGGCTTAGTTCTTAGAATATTTTCTGCTGCTTTATGAATACAATATTCTGTATGGTAAATGTCATTCTCCTTAAGAATTTGCAACTGAAATCCCAGTATCTCCTTATTTCTTGAGCTCATTCCCTCCACTTTCCCTTTTCATCATCATCCCTTTCTAGTCTGAATTATGGCTTTCTGCTTCTGCTATGTATAGGAGCTTTAACTGTGTAACTCTGAAATACCCCTTCAAATCAGGTAATCCAAAACCACCTTGTACATTGGCAGGATCAACTTATCCCACTTGACTCTTGCCCTCTTCCCTTTCCAGATAAAATCATTCAATTCTTTATTAATTGCTATTCACATCTTCTCCCCGGTTGATAAAAATATGCTTGACTTGTGAATAAATCTAAAGGGACTAAAACCATTTTCACTGCTTGTGTCTTGCTATGCATGTCCATAAAACAGAGCTCAGTTTTTTTATTTTTTTGTTTAGTCTCTTCCCACATATCCTTAGTTCCCATAACAGAATCCTTTTAACTCATACTCCTAAATAAGAGACTCGGAATTTCAGAAGACAGCAAAGGGGCTAAATCCAAGTCTGATGCCAAAAAGGCCAGAGACCAGAGCCGTGGGCATTGGCTCTTACACTTTTAAAGAAACTGGAGTCAATGAAGGCCTTAGACTTTTTATCGGTTTGGCCCTATAAAGGTGACAAAGAGTGCCTTTTATTTTCAACTTTTCCCTGTCATGTTTTTCCTTTTATCTATCTTTTTCCTTCCTCTTGTTTACTATCTTTAGAGAAGATGAGGCAGCAGTAGAAGGGCAACAACACCACTTTCCAATGACTAAAAAGGAGCAAAATAAAACATTAAGCAAGAGAAGTATCACAAGGAAAACATTTTTTTAATAATCCAAGGAGGAAGGGGCAAAAAGGAAAGCTCCCTTAGGGGAGAGCAAATATTTTATCCAGAAATAGTAAACACTGACCAAAAAACGGTATCCCCTAACTAGCTGACAAACAAAAAAAAAGGAGAGGAGGAGGAAGGCAGAAAGAAATCAAAAATATGAAAATTACAGTTTTACATCTGTGGAGCCTCATCAAGCACATTTGTCAAGGGAGGCAGCAAATGAGATCTGAGGTACTTCAGGAAGGCAGAGCATTATGGGGACAGTAGGCAAAGAAGCTTCAGAGCATGAAGATTCTAAGGTTGCCAGCTGTTGGATTTGATCAGATCCGAATACCTCAAAGGTCAAGGCAGACAGAAAAGACAACACTGGATACCAAACATTAAGGTATGTTTAAGCAAGTAGAGAAATGTAAAAATACAAATGTATTATCCAAAGAGTAAGGCTTGGAAAGTAAAAGAAGCCTGTTACCTTTCTGCTTTTACAGAGACTGTATATTGGGAATAAGGGATGATACAGTGTAATATGCCACCTCTGAGGCTAGCACTGGAGGAGAAAAAGGTGCTGAATGAGGCAAATCAACTTAAAACATATTACAACATCTCCTCAATGCATTGGGAACCTCCATTAATTCCCAAAACACACCTCATTCATTCCGGCAATAATTCAATTAAATAAATCACTTCTCAAGGAGAATGTGAGAAGCAGTTTCCTCTGCATCAGAGAGCTGGGTTCAAGAATCTATATGATAGAAAGCTGTGACACTGTCTATAATTCAGTACCAGAATTGATTGCCTGTAACAGCTACTTAGCTTGGGTAAGAAAATCATATTTATTTGTAACACAGCAAGGGCTCTCAGGTAAGTGTTTTCCTTTTTAAGAACAGTGGAAGTCAGACCAGCAGGAGCTGTGACCAAGGTGGATGCAACAAGGATTGCTAGAATGAGTCTGTCAGAAGATAAATTGTCCAAAGTTTATCAAAACAGCCCACTTACCCCTACATACAAAGTCCCCAAAACATCGCAATGCACAAGCAGTACACTAAATCATGTCAAAATCCCTTCAAAGTAAAGTTAGTCTGACAGAAAAAATGGCACGTATGTTGTCATCACATGAACAAAAGCAGTACATACTCCATAATGTCCAATAAACCATGACAGAAATCCTCTCAAGTAAAATTAGTCTGACAGGAAATAGGAAAGATGTCACATTGTGAACACACAAAAATGTAGTAGCATACTAATCTCGCATCAAAGACCCTTACAATTAAAATTAGAGAAACATAACAAATGGTGGGAATATTCTCACGGTGTGAACACTAGTACATACTTTGTAAATGCATGAGACACAAAGTAAAATCCTGTAAGTACTCCTAATAAGTAAAAACTACATCCTTTAGGAAAAATGTCAGGTAAGTTGTCACAGCATCAGCATAAGCACTACATGTTCTCTCTGCCCATGTAAACCACTGCTCCACAAAATCTTTCATGTAATATAATAGAAGTGTGCATAAGCATTCCTTTTTTAATCAAATAAACCACCATCCTAGTCAAAGCTATATATATAGTGATCACAGACAAAAAAACAGAAGCAGTTCAGAAACACCATGTTTCTTAAATAGTCAGGATCACTGACAGCAATAAAAAATGCACTTTTTTGTAACAAATATATACATATACATATATATATATATATATATATATATGTATGTGTGTGTGTGTGTGTGTGTGTGCATGTGAATGAATGCATCTGTCTATATTATATATCACACACACACTAAATGCATATATAAATAATATATTGTGTGTGTGGAAGGGTTCTTTATCTACCAGAGAAATGAGCAGTCTGAATCTATTGTGGAGCTTCTAAGCTGCTTCTTCATGAGGCAGCAAGAAAGTTCTGAAGAATATCCATGACAGGTGATTTTTCTCTTCAGAGCCGATCAATCAGCAGTCAAAATGGATCTGAGGGAGGGAACCAGATTTTATGGAAGCTGGGCAGTTGCTTTTACAAGACACAATCCATAGGCTACTGCAGTGGAAATGATGAACACTGCTTCTTTCAGGGAAGCTGCATGGAGTTGATCAACCAAACTATGAAAAAGAAATGACAGATAATGAAGGCGCACATACATTGCAAAGGCATATTGTAGCCATGGATAAGGAAATTGCAAATGCAGCTTTTATCTAGATTCTCAATTTACTGTAGTGTCACTTACAGATGTCCTTCTATATCACTGTTGCAGTATTCTAAACAGACAGGATCTCCAGCCCAAGGCAGCCTGACACTTGGTCAGTATAACAAAGCCTAATGATCTTGTATGGACTGTACAGAAGTTACACCTATGCTCCCCACAGTTAACGTAGGGCATAAAAGGGACATACGGATGCAGCTACCCAGAACTTTTTGCTGCCAGTTCCTATGCCATTATTGCTAGTTGGTCTAAATGCCTTGCTGTGCTGAATTTCTAGCTGCCAGATAAGTGCCCTGTTTGAATTTTTTTTTTCTTTTCTTGGTCTTGTATTTTACTTTGTTACCTACAGTTCGTTATCCAAGAAGGGAAACTGTCAGTGTGGGAGGCAGATTCTCCACATGGATCATCATGAACAGTGTCTATTTGTTTGGGTGCTTCCCATGACCGTACTTTTTGTAGTATCTGTAAGGCATTTGTGCCCAAGACACTCAGAAGCTATTTGTCTTCCCCAGCAATTTATCTTGGAAACCAGTGGCTTAAACAGTTAGCCAAAGGTACCATGGTGGAATACTTTAATCCTGAGATACTTCCACTAGGTAAGAAGGTGGCCAAGAAGTCTCAGATGGATTCTTCAGCTGTCCAGCCTCCACCAGATGTCCCTCTAGATGTGGGTAATAGCTCTATAGGTCATTCAGCATCTCCATCGGATTCCTCTGCCAAGACCTTTTTGGAGGCCAGCACAGATCCATCTTGTCACACATCCTATGAAGCTTTGCAGACATCTGCTCCAGATGTCAAGGAGGAACCATGTTTGATTATCTTGGAGTGACCTAGAGGGATGCCACAGATATTGGTCAGGGAGGAAGTTCTGGGTTCTCTTATCAAATCTCACCAAAGGTTGGAATCTCCGGTATTTGTTAGGGCTGATGCCCCTTTCCAAAAAAAGACAAAAATGTAGCATTGCTTCAGTCCATCCTAAGGATCCTCAAAGAGAATGGCAAGAGTTTACTCAGGGCTTGTTTTCTGCCTTGATAGCAATAAAGCCTCCCCAAGGGGTTTCAGTACCTGTTCCTCCTTGGATGTCTACCCCTTCTAAATGGTTTGCAGAACCAGATTCCTAAGATGAGGACTCAGTGTCTCGTGAGAAGTCTTTGTCCTATTCTTCACAGATGCTTTCACCTTTGGCTCATGGTTCTGATGAGGAGGAGTCTGTTAGCAGAGTCTCCTTTTGACAATTGTTCTTTGGGGACAGAATTGATACGATGATGGAATAATTTAAGTGGGATTCTTCTCAAGTGTCTGATATTCAGAAAAGATATTATGACTTGCTTCAGGTGAATATTCCTAAATCATCTGTAGTTCATCCTGTGTTGGCTGTCTTGTTAGACACTTTTATTGCTGCTTCCAAGTCTCCTGAGTCTTGGCCTCCTGCTCCTAAGAAATTTCCTTCTGCTGATCTTTCTGGCATATCAGTCTCTTCTAACAAACCTTCCAAGCTCTTGCCCTCTTCCAAACTTTTGTCCAGTGATAAGGATAGTACGGCAATGGAGAGGATCAGTAAGCAAGTTTAAACTGCTTCTACTTTGGCCTTTAGAGATGTTAATTACCACATCCTTACCACATCTACATGACCAGGTATGATTGCTCAGCTCAGGCTTGTCGGGTTATTTCTGACCTCCCTGATTCTGAAGGCAAATCCTCTGCCTTATCTATTTTGGGTTCTACTTCCCAAGTGGCTTGCCACTCTATTGAGTGTAGCTATAATGCTGCTGATGCCTCTTCCAGGGTTACAGCTTTAGAGTCTGTCATGAGGCATTATTCAAGGCTTTGTCTCCAGTCTCTGCCTGAAGACATTAAGGCCAAGTTGTTGGATACTCATTTGGATAATAAACATCTTTGGGGGGCTGCTGCTGCTATGTTTAAGTCTCTTCAAGAGAAAGACAAAGCACTGCAGGGCCTACCTTAAACATATTTTTGTCTCTCCTATCTCCAAGTTCCAGGGGAATTATCCTTCTAGATTTGCTTTTGTTTGCAGCAAACTCCACCAGGCCTCCAGTGGCAGGAAGGGTGGTAGGCGGGCTCACTTTGCTAAGGCTTCTCAGATTTCTGTAGCTCAGAAGTCTCCGTTATCTGATAAGCCTGCTTCTCTTTGGCAATTTGCCCAATCCCCTAGGCAATTTGCCCAATCCCCTAGACTAGTTTCCTTTGTCTCTGGCTTTCGCTTCATCTTTCAAATTGGCATCTCATCACTTCAGACTCTTGGGTTCTTTCTATCCTTTGTCAGGGTTACTTCATATTATGGAAGTCTCTCCCTGCTTTTTCAGGGATACCTCAGCCTCCTCTACAGCAACTTCCTCATTTCTTGGAGGTTCTAGGGTCCCTAGTGAACCAAGGAACCATTCAACCTGTCCCCCTCCCAAGTGGGAAAGTGTTTTTATTCCAGGATGCTCCTGGTTCCTCAAAAGGAGACCCCGTGGAGACCTATTCTGGATCTCTCCCTGCTCAACATCTTTCTCAAGGTCCCTTCTTTTCAGATGCTTACTCTTCAAACCCTTTTCCCCTCTTTTACTACCCTAGGCTTTTCTGGTGTCTTTAGATCTGAAAGATAGTTACCTTCATATCCCTATTCACCCTCTTTTTCAGGAAGTTTTTACATTTCTCTGTGGCTTCCTTTCATTTTCAGTTCTTTGCTCTGCTCTTTGGCTTCTCTACTGCCCCAAGGGTATTCAAAAAATGCCTAGTGCCTGTGATTGCTTTCTGCAACCGCCAAGGCATTCAGATTGTTCCTTATCTAGACAACCTGTTGCCTCAGGTGCTTTCTCTCAGTCACCTGTTACAGGATCTGCAGTTCACCATCTCTCTTATTCAAAGCCTAGAGTTCTCTATCAACTTCCAAAGGTCTGTCCTAACTCCATCTCAGGATCATGGGCATCTGTGATGCAGGATTCAGACAGTGCCAACATTAGCTTCTCTTCCACCTCCAAAACTTTTGTCATTTGAAAGCCTTTTTTCAGTCTCTTCTTCCTCTGACTGCCATGCCAGGCAGGGAGTTTCTTCAGGCCATGGGACTCCTGGCCTCTTCTATTCTAGTGTTCCCTCTTGCCAGAATGCATATGCGGAAGCTTCAGTGGTACCTCAAGTCAGTTTGGCTGCAGCACTGTCACCCTCTGGATTTCAGTGTACCTCTCCTTCCCGGTCTAAAGGAGGAACTGGGTGGTGCAGTCAACAGTTTGCTCTGAAGCCAGGCCTGCCTTTTCAGCCACCAGGTCCTTCTTAAGAATGTTCACCGATGTCTCAGACTTGGGGCTGGGGGCTTCTCTTGGTCACCTAAAAGTTCAGAATCTCTGTGCCCCCCCCCCATCAGATGTCAGATCATATCACCATCAGAGATGACAGCTTGGATTCTGGCCCATCAAGTTTTTCACTCCATGTTCTCTCCAGACCCTTGAAGTGTACACAGACAACACTACAGGGATGTGGTATGTCAACAAGCAGAAAGACACAATCTTACCTCCTCTGCAGGATGGTTCTTCAGGCTTGGGACATGGCTCTCAGTTATCAGTTAACTCTTCAGGCAGTATACAATCCTTCAGAGCACAATTGGATGGTAGTGTTCAAGCAGGTCCAGAACACAGGCTCACAAATGGATGCTTCACATAGCTGTGTTTCTGGACATTGTCCATTGGTGAGGGTATTCCTCAAGGAGATATGTTTGCCTCCCCTCTGAACAGGCAGCTTCTCCCTTCTATTCCAGAGCACCATGCCATCTGGTGTGGAAGATGGATGTCCTTTATTTTCCTTGGAAGGACATGTTTCTTTATTTTTTCTCTCCTTTTCCTCTACTCCCAAGAGTCTTGCAGAAATTCAATGGGACTACCCAAAAATCTTGCTAGGGACTTCCTTTTGACTAAGACATGCATGGTTCCCCCTCTTAATCCATATCGCCAGGGGCAATCACCAGACGTTACCTCACCGGTTGGACCTCCACACACTGGTCAAGGGTTCTGTCATCCATCCTCATTTGTCCACTCTTCAACTGACACCATGGGAGATAAGATTTTGATCTCTTTCAGTCACCTCTTTTCTGAGGATGGTGCTCAAGGTTCTACAGGAGGCAAGGAAATCCTCATCCAGAAAATCTTATATATCCAAAGGAAAAATATTTTCTGTCTGGTGCCATGCTTGTAGCCAGGACCCCTTTGCATTGGAGGTCCCTCTAGTCCTGTCTTATTTGTGTGGGTTCTTCCAGTCTGGCCTAGCCTATTCTTCTGTGAAGGCCCATTTGTCAGCCGTTTCTGCTGGTTTGCCCTTGAATACTACTTTGGTTTCTTGTTTTGAGGTCAAATAATTTCTTAAAGGTGTCCTGCATATAAGGCCTCCAAGGAAACCTGTTCCTCTTCCTTGGGACCTTAATTTTGTTTTAGAAAAATTGACTCAGGCTCCTTTGTGCCTGCAGATTCTGCTTTTTTGCAACATTGTACCTGGAAGCCTGTTTTGCTGCTGGCTCTTACTTCTACTTGGAGGGTTTCTGAGCTCCAGGTCATTACGGCCATTCCTCCTTTTTTGTTTTTTCATAGGGATAGGGTGTCCCTTTGTAATAATCCTTCTTTTATGTCCAGGGTAGTAAATGAGTCGTCCTTGAATTAGTCAGGACAACTCCCTTCCTTTTTCCCTTCTCATCAGTCTGCTAGTGAGGAGGTCCTGCATAACTTGAATTTGCCCAGACAACTCAGGTACTGTTTGGATAAAACTAAGGTCATTCGTAAATATTATCAGCTTTTTGTTTTCTTTCATCCCAGGACATTGGGGTTTGGCTGTTTCTAAGCAAACCATCTCCTCCTGGATATCCAAGGCCATCTCCTTTTGTTATACATGGCAAATTTCTGTCTACTTCTGTTAGTAGTTATTCCACTTGGGCTATTTAATCTTCTGGTGCATTCCTTTACTAAACATTATAAGTTGGCTATGGTTTCTAGGGCAAGAACCATTTAATATGAGTTTGTTGAGGGCTCAGCTCAGCCTTCCACCTCCCATTCTGTTTCTTGAGCTTTTTTACTCTCCCTTCTGTTTAGGATACTGCAACAGTGATACAGAAGGATATAGCAGGACATAGCACAGTTGTGTAAAAACTTACCATAACAGTAGATGTCCTTCGCTTTACTGTTACAGTATTCACTCCCTCCCCTCCAGCCTCCTCTAGTTAGTTCTGATTTTTGTTTTAGATTTCCTTCTGGCTAGGGTTTCCCATTTTCTCTTCTGCATTTTTTTTTTCTTCTGGATGTGCATGGACATCTGGGGCAATTCAGTTCTGGGTAGCTGCATCCGTACATTCCTTTTATACCCTACATTATGTGTGGGAAGCATAGGTGTGACGTACGGTGCATACAAGATCATTAGGCTTTGGTATACTGACCAAGACTTGGGCTGCCCTGGAGTTGGAGAGCCCTTCTGTTTAGAATACTGCAACAGTGAAGAGAAGGACATCTACTGTTATGGTAAGATTTTACAACACTATACTTTCACTGCATTGAAATTTGATATGATGGCTTTCAAAGGTCTTCTTTCACTGAAAATCAGCATGTCAAAATTTCAAAATGCTGTGGAACGGCCTCTCTGATTCTTTATACGGAGGGAGTTACACTACCTTTATATGCCTAACTTAAAAGACTGAGTACCTCGGGGTACACTAAATAGCACATTATAATGCCTACTCAGTCAGAACTTGGTAAATCATAACTTTCTCTGAGCTTAACTTAAGAAAACTACAATGAAAAAAAGTCTTTGATTGACTAAATGAAATGTACTTAACTTTTGTAGTAGTAAAACTTTTGGAAATACACTGCTGCCAAATGGAGAGAAGAATTAAGTCAGTATGGAGTTCTAATTTAGAGGATATAAAATGGGATGATGTAACAACCTGAGAAATTGAGACAAAATTAAGAAAAGCTCCTAAATGGAAAAACCAAGCCCAGATGCAGTAGCTAACTTTTGGCTAAAGGTATTACCATCTTTACACAAAGATTTCGCTCTGAGCAAGAGTTGCTTATATGCACATCCCGAACAGACACCAACCTGGTTAACAACAGGAAAAACAATATTCTTTAAGAATTACCCTGCAAGTCATCCTAAGAAATGTAGACCAATAACTTGCCTTCTGACAATATACAAAGTACATGTTGGAACTGATGTAGAGTTTATAGACATTTAGAAAAAACTCAATAGCAACAGAATAAATAGGTAACAAAAGAAAGTCATATGGTACAAAGGATAATGTATTACTAAATAAAGTCAAAGTAAAGAATTGTAAAAAGGCGGAAGAATTTAATTATGGCAAGGATACATTACAAATAAGCATTTGACAGCATTCTACATTCATGGATAAAGGACTGTTTATACATATGCAAAATAAACCCTACACTGATATACATTACAGCGACCATGGAACAGTGACAAACAACTTTGCAGTTGAGCAATAATAAACAGCAAATCATCCCAGGGATAAAACTTCAAAGGAGGATGTTCTAGAGTGATACTTTGTCACTGCTGCTGTTTTGTCTCGCCCTTAACCAATTAAGCGGTTTACTTAAATTAGGTTATGATTACAATTTGGCTCCCACAAAACAACCTTGTTTAAAGATTTCTCATCTGCTTTTTATAGATGACTTAAAACTGTAGTTCATCAGATAAAGTGTTGAAACACAACTACAAATGGTTAAACTTCCTCAGATGATACGATAATGGCATTTTGGCTTGATAAATGTGAAAAGCAACATCTTAAAACACGAAAGCTGCAGTACCAATAAAATATCAACCTGGAACAGCAATGTGACATAAAAAAAAACTTGAGCAGGAGAAAGTGTATAAATATTTGGGAATAGATGAAGGATCAATAATAAACCATGAACAAATGTGAATAAAGCTCAGTAAGGAATAGTTTAGAAGACTAAAACTGATACTGAAAACTGCTTTGACATCAAGGAATACAGTCCAAATCAATTTGCTCTTCCTTCCCTATAGTTTTGAGGTGACTGATCTGTTCCAAAAGTCACTGGATCAAATGACATATAAAGATCACTGTGCACCAAGTTTATATATTCCTCTCTCAGAAGGAGGTATGGGCCTCCTTGAAACTAATTACATGTGTAGATTTGCAGTCATGGTATTGGATACATATCAGCTGACCTCATCAGGTCCTTACATAGTGAAAGTTTAAAAACGCGAGAAGTCCTTTAAGATGATATCTTTGCTTAGTTTAGCAAAAGCATTTCAGTGTCAACACAGAATGAAAACCAAACCAGGAGTAGACAAAAATCAGACAGCAACTGAATGTGCCAAAAAGCAAAAGAAAGAATATAAGAAGGATCAGACAACAGGGAAAGAAATGTGGAAAATCTATAAATATACCAACAACTACAGAGATATCTTGCAGTAACCTCATGTTGTCCAAAATTTGACACCAGAATAGAAGAGATGACTTGAAACCAACAGATAAAAAAGGTTAATAATGGTGGCCCAGAATATAGACTATATACAAGTTGGTTTACAAAATCCATTGAAAATGTAGAAGAAACAGACAATTGTAGGCTCTGTAAAAAAAAAAAAAAACCCCTAGAAACCCACCCACCTTGTTGCTGGGTGTGATATCCTCATGGCAAAAGGCCTATATATTGAAAGGCACAATAATGTGGCAAAACTGTTGCATTCAGGATAGTGCAAACATTACACTATAGAAGTTATTAGTGTCTTACATAGAGAAAGAAAAAACATCATACATGCAGACAAACTAGAGCAATGTGTAAGACATTTCTAACAGTAGGAGGCGCAATGAGTCTAATAAAAAAATAATTTAAAGTTGTACTTAGATATGTCACCAATACATGAATCTGTGAATTACAGAAGGAAGAAATTCCAATTTCATGAATTCTTACTGCACCTTGACGTAGGAATGGGGTCCATTCCAGTCATGGTGTTAGAAAAAAGAAGTTATGTACTCACCATAACGTTCCATCTGAGTAGGTAACTTCATTTGTCTGCAACCTGTGGGTATCGGATCCGAGCCGGCAGCTTTCCAAGCTAATAGATCCGAGCTCCAAGCTCCTCCCCCTACCCATAATGCCCTGCCATCTCCCCCTAACCCTCAGATTGAGTTTGCCAGAAAAAGAAAAAAAGGACAATAGGAAATTCTATAACCTAGAAATGGTTACAATACGTTCCAGCAATGTCAATGGAATGAAGACGTATCCTGATTCTTTAATAATGAACTAAGGGTCCGGGGGGGTGGACGGCGGGTCGGTTGCAGACAAATGAAGTTACCTACTCAGATGGAACATTATGGTGAGTACATAACTTCTTTATCTGAAGTAGTTAACTTCATTTGCGCAGCAACCTGTGGGACAGAGTCCCCAGCTACCAGCAACTTGGGAGGCCCTTATGGAAGGATATTCCGGAGCACTGCTGAGCCAAACGATGCACATCCCCTGGATATTAAATCCAATTTGTAGTGTGTAATAAAAGTATGAGATGAGAGGAAGCCCAAGTAGCTGCTGAGCAAATGTCATCCAAAGAAACCCTTGACCAGAAGGCAGCAGAAGTGGCCATAGATCGGGTAGAATGGGCTCGCACTCTCAGGGGCTCAGGACGACCAGAACTTCTGTAAGCTAGGAGAATGCATTGGGAAATCCATCTAGCTAAGGTTACTTTAGTGACTGGCTTCCCCAGACAAGATTTTGCAAAGGAAACAAAAAGTTGATCAGATTTTTGAAGATCTGCTGTTCTGTTTAAGTAAAAACGTAACTGTCTGTGAACATCCAGACAATGAAGTCTGTATTCCCCTTTGTTTTGGAAACTTGGAAAGAAGACAGGTACATTGATGGACTGGTTGATGCTGACTTCCGAAGCCACTATGGGCAGAAAAGAAGGATTAGTCCTGAGGGAGACCCTGTCTTTATGAAATAAGATGTAGGGAGGTTTACTGCAAAGAGCATGAAGCTCCAATATTCTTCTAGCAGAAGTAATGGCAATCAAGAAGGCTGTTTTCCAGGATACATATTTTAAATTGACTGAAGCCACGGGTTCAAAAGGAGGTCCAGTCAGAGCATGAAGAACTAGGGTAAGATCCCATGGAGGGACTGGATCTTTAATAGGGGGTCTTAACAAAAAGGTTCCTTTCATGAATGCTTTGCATATTTTGAAGGATGCTAGAGGCCCTGAACTGTTTCCAATGTGGTAGTGGGAAATAGCTGCCAACTTGAACTTTAATAGTAGAAGCACTGGCTCCTTGATCAAAGGTATGCGAAAGAAAGTCTAGGACTGCTGGGATAGGAGCCGTGAAGTGGTCTAAGTACCTGTGCTCCGCCCAGACAGAGAAACGTTTCCATTTACTCTTGTAGATTTTCCTGGTAGACGGTTTATGGGCGGCCACCAGGATGGCCTTAACCAAAGATGATATACTGGGAGTCCTAGCCATTAAGGGAACTGGATCAACCAAGCTGAGAGTTTGAGGTAGTCCAGATTGGGGGGTCTTCAATCCTAAAGGATATGAGATCAGATCCGGATTGGGATCTAAAATCCAAGGAGGATGTACTAGATGGGACCGCAGGTAAGGGAACCTAGTTTGACGAGGCCAGAATGGGGCTACGAGGATAATTCTGCTCCCCAACTGACGAGCTTTCTGCAAGAACTTTGTCATCAATGGAAGAGGAAGATAAGCATACAGAAGACCGGATGGCCAAGCATGAACTAGAGCGTCTCTGGGGTCTTCCCCTGGTGGGGGAATCAGAGCGAAGAACTTGCTGCACTTTGTGTTCGAAGGTGAGGCGAAGAGATCGCAGCAAGGTTGACCCCACTGGAGGAAGATTTGTTTCGTTACTGCTGGGTTCAGAGACCACTCGTAAGGTGAGAGGATCGTTCGACTCAACCTGTCCGCCAAGATGTTTGACCGACCCAGGATGTGCATTGCTATGAGAAAGCAGGGGGTGGATATCGCCCATTCTCATACTCTCATTGCCTCCCTGCAAAGTGGATAGGATCTGGTTCCCCCCCTGTTTGTTTATGTACCAGATTACCGACATGTCTGTTTGAAGTGCAATAGTTCCTGGAGGGAGAAGGGGATGGAGAGCTTGCAATGCTAGAGGCACCACCCTCATCTCCAGGACAATGATATGCAGTGAGGTCTCTGTGAAAGTCCACATGCCTTGGATGGATCTGCCCATACAATGTCCCCCCCACCGGAGGTGAGATGCATCCGAGGTCACCGTGACTTGGGGAGGGGGTATAACAAAGGGGCGGCCTTCTCGAAGATCTCTGGAGCAGAGCCACCAAAGAAGCGACTCCCTGCAAATCCTGCTGAGAGGTATATGTGTAGACAGGGGTTGACAAAGAATGGACCATTGCACTTGTAATGTCCATTGAAGGATTGTAAGAGATCTAGAATGTGAAGACTTAGATTGCGAAGCCTGTCCGCTGTCAGAAAGACTCTGGATTGAGTAGTGTCTATTTGTCTATCCTGGCCCCTATGAATTCCAAAATTTGAGTAGGTTGAAGGGAGGATTTCTGGTAGTTTATCATAATCCCTAGGTGGCGGGCTAGGTGTAAGAAGTAGTCCCTGCCTGAGCAGAGTTGATGCCTGGTGGGGGCGGTTAGGAGCCAGTTGTCCAGGTATGGAAAGACCTGTATTTCCTGAAGCCTCAGTTGGGCACCCATAACTGCCATAACCTTGGTGAACACCCTGGGGGCTGTGGTGAGACCGAAGGGTAGGACCCTGAACTGATAATGGCTGGCTCCCAGCCAAAAGCGGAGGAACCTTCTGGGTGGTCTGTCCATCTGAATGTGGTAGTACGCATCCTTGAGGTCTATTGAGCACATCCAGTCATTCTCCTGTAAAAGTGGGAGAATGGATTGAATAGTGACCATCCAGAATTTTTCTTTGGCAACTGACAGGTTCAGTGTTGACAGGTCGAGAATGGGTCATAAGTCCCCCGTCTTTTTTGGCACCAAAAAGAACCTGGAGTAAAAGCCTGATCCAGATTGTTCGGGGGGACGTGCTGGATAGCTCTTTTTCTTAGCAGCCCTCGAATTTCTGATGCTGCTGCCTCCCTCTGATCGGGTGGGACATCGGGGAGTTTTGTTGATTGGGGAGGGTGAGATAGGAAAAGAATTGAATAGCCTCTGGATATGATTTGGAGCACCCAGCAATCTGTTGTGATGGACTCCCATTTCGCTAGGTGTTCCGAGAAGCGCCCCCCGACTCCCTCCAGAGAGGAGCAGTCGGGCAACCCCTCAGGGCTGCTGCATGGGTCGATCTGAAAAAGGTTGTCTCGACCCAAAATTCTTCGGACCCCCTCTGCCCCTGGGCCAGTATCCACCCTGTCCTCCTCTGCCTCTGAAGGATGAGGGATCCAGAGTGAAACGGGATTGTTGAGCTTTCCAGAACCACATCTTCTTCTGTCCTCTTTGGTTCCTGGAGTAGGACCTCTGAGGAGCTGAAAAGCAGATCCCGACAGCAGACAACATCTTCCCGTCTTTCTTGCTCTGGAGAAGCGTATTGAGGACGGTTTTGCCGAAGAGCGTAGAACCATCAAAAGGGGCGTTCGCGAAGGATGCCTTGAAGGGTTCCTCAAAGTCGCAGAGACGGAGCCAGGCCTGTCTACGTAAGACAACACCCGTTCCGCTAGCTCCAGCCGCTCCCTCTGTAGCATGGGAGAGGAGACACATAGATGTGTTGGTGATTGACTTGAGAGTGGCAATTCGAGCTGAGAAGGTCCGCTTGTCCTCAGCCGACATGGACTCTGGGGGTGACCCAGCATACTCTTTAATCAGGTCCCACTGCAGCCGAATCACATGTGCCATATAATTCAGTGACCTTACAGATAAGGTCGCTGAAGAGAACATCCACTTTCCCAAACGGTCCATCATCCGAGACTCCTTGTCTGGAGGATGCACCAAGGAACTCTCCTGTGCTAATTCCTTTTTAGTGGCAGCCGCCACCACCATGGCACCCACTGGGGCACCCTTGCTCCAAACTGTCCTGTCCGTGGTAGGGCTGAGGATCATGTCCGGTCTCTTGGGTATTGGCTCAACAGTGTCCGGCTCCTTCCATGCCCTGGTAGTTATGAGGTCTACCAGGGGGTCAGCGGGAGGGGACACGCAAGAGGTAGATGGGCCTGCGTCAAATGCCTCCAGAAACACAGACTCATCCGAGGAAAGTTTTTGGGCAGTCCACCCCCCTCTAATACGTAACATTTCCATAATGTCTCCGAAGGAGACGTCTTTGGGGGGGTGACCTTGGGGAACCTTCCCCTTCCTCTAAGTCTGTGTGCTCCATGAGGGACTTGGGTGAGTGCAAGTGCCTCCCTCTTGCACTTCCGTTTGTGAGGGACCTCCTCAGGGGGGCTGTCCAAAGAGGCCTCACCAACAATGTCCTGTTCCTCTATGGGAACAATCTGGGATGTAGGTGCAGGCTGTCCCTGGGGCCGGATGATGGAGGAAAGGCCCGTCTGAGTGGGAATGGTGGGTGGATCCGAAGCAAGAGCCTGGGGCCTCTAATCCCTCGAAAGGACCCTCTCCACGACGTCGAATGCAGAGGGGAACTGCTTTCCCTTGGATCCGAAAGCACTCCCCTCGGATCCGACGTGCAGATCGGCGCCGAAGGTGACCCGACCAGATCTGAAAGGGTAGTGTGCCCCGACCTTAATGGAGCCGAAGGCCTGCTGACCCTTCCGGATCTGACGTTCAGCTCACGGCCCCGAGAGCTCGGATCCAAAAATGGATCCGACAGACTCAAGGGTACAGTCGGCGCTGAAGTAGGAAACACGGTCGGCGCTGACCCTACCCCGGCTCCGAAGCTAGTCGGATCAGACAGCTCCGAACCCCGAAAGCGGGTTGGAGAAGGAGCAATGGGGGAGAAAAAAGGTGTCGAGCTCCCCCCCCAGTGGGGGGAGGGAGGCAAGAGCACTCCCATCTGCATCTGGGCCTGAAGAAATCGACGCATCATCTGGTCCATAACAGCATCCGATAAACTTCTGGTGGATCTAGATGAGGCCACCGAAGCCGGCCGGGAAGGCCGTCTGGATGACCTTGAGGGTGACCGGGTCTCCTCCTTCGGCTCTGGGGAGAAATGTGAAGAACGGAGCTGGGAGGGGGAAGGCCCGGAGACCTTAAGGGGAGAGGCAAGCTGTTTAGACGGCGGTGCCGAAGGGGTCGAGTCAGACCGCCTTTTATGGCTGGGATGCCTTTCCTTCTCTCTGCCCCTATTTTTTCTATCTTTTTTTCTGCTGTCCCTTTCCTCCTGGGCCAACGAGGGAAGGTGAGTCCTGGCCAGGGGATCAGGAGCGGCAGGTGGGGCAGCCACGGCTGGCGCCACAGAGGAGGATGAAGCAGAGTCTGGGGGCAAAAGGCCCACCAAAATAAGCTTCGACCTCCTATCTTTCAAAGCCCTGGGGTTGAAGGCTGCACAAATAGTGCAGCCCGAAGAAAGGTGATCAACCCCCAGGCAAAGGACACACCGAGTGTGACCATCCACTGGGGCCAGCTTATGGCCACACTCGGTACATTTAGAGAAAATGGCTTTAGGGCCTTCAGCCATTGTAAAAGAAGAAAGGAAAAGTAGGCCCACAAGCACACACCATCACACATGCAGAGGGGGGAGGGGAATAAAACTAACTTAACTAAAAGTTAAAAGAACTACCCAAAAGAGACTATAAAGATAGGGGAAGTTCACACACACAAAGTTAGAGAAAAATCTGACAGGAATTCAAGGTTTAAATTCTAAACTTACAGCACTACGCTCGGAGCTCATTCAGAGAAGCTTATGGAAGCCGCGGCAAACGAGATCTGAGGGTTAGCTGGAGATGGCAGGGCATTATGGTTAGGGGGGAGGAGCCTGGAGCTCAGATCTATTAGCTTGGAAATCTGCCAGCTCGGATCCAAATCGGATCCGATACCCACAGGTTGCTGAGCAAATGAAGTTAACTACTTCAGATCCCAAGACTTGTGTTAAATTCAAGAAAACTGCACTGAAAAATGTCTTTGACTGAATGAAATGCATTTTATTTTAGCAGTGGTAAAACTTTAAGAAATGCACAGCTGGTTGCCATTATGTTTAGAGACTGAAGAGTTGTCCCTTCTTCTGAATTACTAGAAGTCTGTGCAGGGACAGCTCATGCTATTAGGCCCCTCCAGCGTCCTATCAAAATAATGCTTTTAATAAGTTATTTTTCTTTTGATGAATGATGTTTAACTTTTAAGCATTATGTGCACATCATGTTAACTGCCATATACATATCCTATGCACTTGCTTATCGTGCTCTGACTCGTAGCTATCAACTTCTTACCTCCACATATCAAGGGACAATCGGGGACACTTTTTAAAATATCAGTGCTATTAACCTGAGAATTTGAAAGAATAAGTGAACTGGAATTAACATGTATTTTTTAAGTAAAAGTCAATAATTCTAATTATTGTCATTATTTATCAACGAATTTATCACCTTTTCTTCCAAAATTGACAATTTTATGAAGAATTAGGGATACAGCAAAACTTTAAGCAAAAATCAGGGACAATTGAGAAGTGCACACGTGTGATGTTGAAAGTGTGCGCTGTCTATATACACATATTTACAAACAAAACCAAAACATACAAATGTCGCACAGACAAACCAATTAGGAAAAACTAAGTGAAAAACCTAGCCAGCTAGGGTTTTCACTGGGTAATACCTTAAACTTCCTGGAATAGAGGCAGATGGGATACATGCAAATGACCCCTTAAGGACATTAAGTCTTTCAACTATATAGCTTCAGAATATCCATGACTTTAAGTTTTTATGGACAGATTCATACCACCAAAACCAAAAATCCACTAGCTGTTGACGTGCATGTTTTGGCCTTCTTAAGACCTTAACAGCAAAGTCAGCCAGACTATTTAGCTATACTCGAGAAACACAGGGTCTTTAAACCCAGATGATGTCCATAACCATTAAGGTGTCTGCAAAATATCCCAACTAGCAAACAAAACCAAAATGCAAAAAGGTCACACAGACAAACCAATTATAAAAACTACAAGAAAAAAACAAGCCAAGTTAAGAGTTCTCACTGTGTTATACCTTAATCTTCCTGAAATAGAGGCCCATGGGATATATGCAAATGACCCCTTAAGGACATCAACTCCTTCACCTGTATGGCTTCTGAATGCCCATGACTTTTTACTTTTTAAGTCTTTATGGACAGATTCAAGCCACCAAAGCCAAACGTCACTAGCTGTGGACATACACGTTTCAGCCTTATGACCTCATCAGCACAGTATAAGCAGACTGTTTGGCTATACTCCAGAAATAGAGTCTTTAAACCCAGCTCATGTCCATAACCATTAAGATGTCATGGACATTCAGAAGCCATATAGCTGAAACACTTGATGTCCTTAAGGGATCATTTGCATATCTCCCATGGGCCTCTACTCCAGGAGGTTTAAGGTATCACACAGCGAAAATTATAGCTTGGTTATTTTTTCTTGCAGTTCATACACACACACACACACACACACACATAAATACCAAACCACAAACGAAAAAACTGTTGAACCAAAAGAGCGTAACAACGAACAAGAACACTATGAGAGACTACTTCGTAAAATAAACAGACGTTTAATGACTCCAAATTAATGTTAGCGCTTTCGGCTAAATCAAATATTTAGCCTTCCTCAGACAAACAGCAGAACAGGAAATGACATTTCTTAAAATATATGTATAGAACCAATTGAAATAAAGTGCATTTAGTAATTAGTTGTAACTAAGGTTACCTTAAAGTAGTATAATCCATTGCAAACATAAGCCTTGAATAAAGGTAAAAATAGAGTGCCTCTATAGGCATTGCAACGGAACAGCAAGTGATACTTTGTTGTAAATAACTCCATTCATCAAAATATTTACACAGATGTTAAACTCTATAATTACTGGGTTATTTAATCATACAACTTGCTTCATACTTATGTGATGTGTTAAAAATGTTGTAAAACAGTGAATGATAAACTAAAAATATTTGTGTATATTTTAAATTGTTACCAAAAATATTTCCACAATTTGGAACATTATTTCCACATTTAAACATTAAAAATACTGATTAGTTTTGCCCGAGAATTCCTGTACAATAATCATAAAATAATACAATTTTACATTAGTGCATTCTGTTAGGGAATAATTGATGTTGGGTCCATTTCATATCCAAATGTGAGAGACCTTCCTATATGTGTTATCTGTTATACGATAACCATTTTAATACACATTTTATTGATAGGTTGTCATTGATGCCAGGTAATAAATGTGCTCTAGTTCATACCTGCCACATCAATTCATCTATCTCTAACCTAATTTGCCAGGGGCCACCCATTGGATCTGGCATTCTTTGTTGGAGTATAACAAAGTTGAAGGAATGCCCTGTATTGCTAATAATATGCTTAGCTAGGGCATTGTTCACATCCCTTCTGCTAATAGCATAAATGTGTTCGTGTATTCTGGTCTTGAATCTACGCTCTGTCTTGCCAATGTAGAAAGCTTCACATTGGCTACACAGAGCAGCATATACCACAGATTTTGATTCACAGTTGTAATGCTTGCTTATTTTATATGTCCTATCTTTAATGTTGAACTGAGTGCCCACTCTAATAAATTTGCATTCTGCACAGGCACCACATTTGTACATTCCTTTGGGGCTGAGAAATGAACTTTTTTGGTGCCCTTTCCAAAATAGCTTTAAGGTTTTGGCCTCTCCTGTATGTTATGTTGGGTTTTTCACCTAATGCTGTAGACAAAGTACTGTCATGATTAATTACGTCCCAATTCTTATACAGGATCTCCCTAATTTTTGAAAATCTAGCGAGAAAGTGTGTAAAAAAGACACATTATAATTAGTGTCCTTACTTCTATCTCTAGTTGGCAGACTAACCGAATTAGTGCCAATTCTTCTTCCCCGAAAGTTTTGTTATTAAGAAGGGGAATAAAATGGCCTGACTTCCGTTTATTTACTACTTCCTCTATGATGTTGTCAATCAAAGTAAGTGGATAGCCTCTTGCCAAGAACATATTTTTTAGTTTGTTGCATTCATGTTGGAAATCCAGATCATCAGTAACCATACGTGACGCCCTCACTAACTGACCTTTTACAACCGATCTTTTTTGGTAGTAGGGATGGCTACTGGAGAAATGCAAAAAACTATTAGAATATGTGGATTTTCTATATATGTTACTTTTCAGTCTTTTGTTATTAACATCCTTTGTAAGAAGAATGTCTAAATAACTGATCTCACTTTCCTGTGTGTTAAAAGTGAACTGTAAAAAGTTTGTCATGTTGGTCATTCGTTCTATAAAGTTAGGAATGTCCTCACTATTGCCTTTCCATAAACAGAAAATGTCATCCTGGTATCTGGTATACCAGGAGACATACTGTTTAAAAACCTCATCCTTAAATAGAAGTTCTTTTTCCCAATGTGACAGTACTGCATTGGCGAACGAACCCCCACATGGCGACCCCATTGCTACTCCGGAGGTTTGAAGGTAAAAATTGTTTTCAAAAAAGAAAAAGTTATTTACCAAAACCATCTCCAACAGTGTTTCCGTCAAATAAATGGTGTTATTGTCAACATTCTTGGCAACCATAAATTCTCTCACCCAATTAAGGCCTATATCCTGTGGTATAACTGTATACAGATCTTTTATATCTATTGTAAGGAAAACTATGTCCGGGGTATATTCAATTTCGCCAATGTTTTTCAGAAAGGACCAAGAGTCCTTACAGATATGTGCCTCCTGTGCTAGTAAAGGTTTAATAATACTATCAACTAGTCTTGCACATGCGTAAGTGGCGAACCCCTGCCATCAACAATAGGCCTGAACGGAGGTGAGTAAAGCTGTTTATGTAATTTTGGTGTTCGAAGAAGGCTGAGATTCTGGGGGATGGCATCTGCAAATATCTATACGTTTCTGGAATAATGAAACCTTCCATAAGTAAATCATATAGTGTGTTATTAATCTTCCTGTAGGCTCCATGTATCTCATTCAGAGATACTTCCTTATAAGCTGGTGTATCCAAGTGCTTCTTCATGTATTCCACATATTTAAAGTGGTCCATTAAAACCACCCCACCCCCTTTATCCGGTTTCATGACACGGATCCTACAATCCCTTAATAAATGGAGAAAATCCCATTCCAGTGTGGTCATGTTGTTAAGATCTTTTTGGTTACTATACATAATCCGATTTTTAATTGCCCACAAATCTGTTTCACACATTTTCTCAAACACTAATAAGCTCGGATGGAGGGGTGGATTATATGTACTAGATACCCTAAGGGGGTTCAGTAACTCTGTGTTGTTACCTAACAATGAATGTAAGTTAAGTTTTCTAACAAAAACTTTTAGGTCCACCAGTGTTTTCCCTATGTCCATATGTTGCGCCGGAACAAACGATAGATCTTTTGCAAAGAAGTTGACAATATCCTGATGGATTTCAATAAGTGTATAATTATACACTGTAAAGTCATTGTTACTACTTTTCAGGATGTTTGGTTCCAAACCAAAAGAGGGAACCTGGATCATCTCCTCCTCCCCCCTCTTTTCTTGTTCCTCATATTGTTCCCTGTCTGGGCCCACGTACGGTTGGTTGCTCGGCTGTTGTTGGCCTGATGAAAATCCTGGTTGTCCTGTTGGTCAAAATCTACCATAGACTGGCCCTGTGGTTGAATGTTATCCCTCAGTCCATTTGCTGAGGTGTTTGGCTGATTGGTGTTATTAACGTTGGTACTGTTGTTATTATTCAGCCTTGGGCTCCTTCTATAGCCCTGCCGTTGAGTTGTAAAACCTTCTTGGTTATTGTCATTATTGGTGTTATCTACTGGGATAACATTCGTATTTTGTCCAGTTTGATTGGGCACTTCCCTTGAATAACCTGCGTTTTATTTTGAGGCCTGGGATAAGCGGTTTTATTCGCATAGTCCGTTAAATCTCGACTTAATTTTTTCTTTTACTAAATAGTAATTTCTCCATACTAGCCTCAATGCTAGAAAAGATCGACAATAGTCGTACTTAAACGCATAAGAAATCATCACTGGAAGTAATGTATTTTTCAAGGGCATCCAAATCAGCTGCAAGAACCGCAATATCTTTAGAATAAAAAGCAATGAGAGCCTGTAGGAATTCGATCCCTTGTCGATCAAACAATGCCAACAGCTCTTGGTGAAAAAGAGAATTTTCCACCAGCCCAGATGGAAAACGCCACTGTCTTAGTCCTTTTGGGACAACCTTGTGTTTAACACATTCTGTAAGATATGTGACTTCCAATTGCAGTTTTTTATATTTGTATAACTTGTTGTCAAATTCATCAATTTTATCCCCTAATACATTTGTGTCAGTCATGTGGTTTACATTAGGTTCATTACGCTGACTGAACCCTTGGCTGAAAAAATTATTGTTCATTAAAAAATCAGCCATTGTTGGTATTCCTTGCTGGTTACAGTTCTTTTGATTGATAATGTTATTATTAAAGTTAGCATTATTGTTACCTGGATTTGGTACCCCAGATAGCGTAATCACAGGACAGGGCTGTTCATTCGAAGTCTGTATAACCCGTTCCGTTGATGTGAGTATAGTAGATGATGTTGCTGTAATGGGTGATTGCTGCCCATTAGGAATGAAAAAATCATCGTTGTCTCTCTGCTGCGATGAAATCAAACCAGAAGATCTATTATCCTGGTTAGAAGCTGCCGCAGTAATGGCGTCAACTTTTTGTGTTAGGGCATCAACCCTGCCCAAAAGCAGTTCCACAAGAGTGGTCAAATTATTGCTGGAACTGTTCACAACCCTTTCAGGACTGCTCTGCTGCGTTCCTAAAGCCGTGGAAGTATCTCGGTTCCGCTCGCCATATCAAACACCAAACCACAAACGAAAAACTGTTGAACCAAAAGAGCGTAACAACGAACAAGAACACTATGAGAGACTACTTAAAAATAAACAGGCGTTTAATGACTCCAAATTAATGTTAGCTTTCGGCTAAATCAAATATTTAGCCTTCCTCAGACAAACAGCAGAACAGGAAATGACATTTCTTAAAATATATGTATAGAACCAATTGAAATAAAGTGCATTTAGTAATTAGTTGTAACTAAGGTTACCTTAAAGTAGTATAATCCATTGCAAACATAAGCCTTGAATAAAGGTAAAATAGAGTGCCTCTATAGGCATTGCAACGGAACAGCAAGTGATACTTTGTTGTAAATAACTCCATTCATCAAAATATTTACACAGATGTTAAACTCTATAATTACTGGGTTATTTAATCATACAACTTGCTTCATACTTATGTGATGTGTTAAAAATGTTGTAAAAACAGTGAATGATAAACTAAAAAATATTTGTGTATATTTTAAATTGTTACCAAAAATATTTCCACAATTTGGAACATTATTTCCACATTTAAACATTAAAAATACTGATTAGTTTTGCCCGCAGAATTCCTGTACAATAATCATAAAATAATACAATTTTACATTAGTGCATTCTGTTAGGGAATAATTGATGTTGGGTCCATTTCATATCCAAATGTGAGAGACCTTCCCTATATGTGTTATCTGTTATCGATAACCATTTTAATACACATTTTATTGATAGGTTGTCATTGATGCCAGGTAATAAATGTGCTCTAGTTCGTACCTGCCACATCAATTCATCTATCTCTAACCTAATTTGCCAGGGGCCACCCATTGGATCTGGCATTCTTTGTTGGAGTATAACAAAGTTGAAGGAATGCCCTGTATTGCTAATAATATGCTTAGCTAGGGCATTGTTCACATCCCTTCTGCTAATAGCATAAATGTGTTCGTGTATTCTGGTCTTGAATCTACGCTCTGTCTTGCCAATGTAGAAAGCTTCACATTGGCTACACAGAGCAGCATATACCACAGATTTTGATTCACAGTTGTAATGCTTGCTTATTTTATATGTCCTATCTTTAATGTTGAACTGAGTGCCCACTCTAATAAATTTGCATTCTGCACAGGCACCACATTTGTACATTCCATTAGGGCTGAGAAATGAACTTTTGGTGCCCTTTCCAAAATAGCTTTAAGGTTTTGGCCTCTCCTGTATGTTATGTTGGGTTTTTCACCTAATGCTGTAGACAAAGTACTGTCATGATTAATTACGTCCCAATTCTTATACAGGATCTCCCTAATTTTTTGAAAATCTAGCGAGAAAGTGTGTAAAAAAGACACATTATAATTAGTGTCCTTACTTCTATCTCTAGTTGGCAGACTAACCGGAATTAGTGCCAATTCTTCCCCGAAAGTTTTGTTATTAAGAAGGGGAATAAAATGGCCTGACTTCCGTTTATTTACTACTTCCTCTATGATGTTGTCAATCAAAGTAAGTGGATAGCCTCTTGCCAAGAACATATTTTTTAGTTTGTTGCATTCATGTTGGAAATCCAGATCATCAGTAACCATACGTGACGCCCTCACTAACTGACCTTTTATAACCGATCTTTTTTGGTAGTAGGGATGGCTACTGGAGAAATGCAAAAAACTATTAGAATATGTGGATTTTCTATATATGTTACTTTTCAGTCTTTTGTTATTAACATCCTTTGTAAGAAGAATGTCTAAATAACTGATCTCACTTTCCTGTGTGTTAAAAGTGAACTGTAAAAAGTTTGTCATGTTGGTCATTCGTTCTATAAAGTTAGGAATGTCCTCACTATTGCCTTTCCATAAACAGAAAATGTCATCCTGGTATCTGGTATACCAGGAGACATACTGTTTAAAAACCTCATCCTTAAATAGAAGTTCTTTTTCCCAATGTGACAGTACTGCATTGGCGAACCCCCACATGGCGACCCCATTGCTACTCCGGAGGTTTGAAGGTAAAAATTGTTTTCAAAAAAGAAAAAGTTATTTACCAAAACCATCTCCAACAGTGTTTCCGTCAAATAAATGGTGTTATTGTCAACATTCTTGGCAACCATAAATTCTCTCACCCAATTAAGGCCTATATCCTGTGGTATAACTGTATACAGATCTTTTATATCTATTGTAAGGAAAACTATGTCCGGGGTATATTCAATTTCGCCAATGTTTTTCAGAAAGGACCAAGAGTCCTTACAGATATGTGCCTCCTGTGCTAGTAAAGGTTTAATAATACTATCAACTAGTCTTGCACATGCGTAAGTGGCCGAACCCCTGCCATCAACAATAGGCCTGAACGGAGGTGAGTAAAGCTGTTTATGTAATTTTGGTGTTCCAAAGAAGGCTGAGATTCTGGGGGATGGCATCTGCAAATATCTATACGTTTCTGGAATAATGAAACCTTCCATAAGTAAATCATATAGTGTGTTATTAATCTTCCTGTAGGCTCCATGTATCTCATTCAGAGATACTTCCTTATAAGCTGGTGTATCCAAGTGCTTCTTCATGTATTCCACATATTTAAAGTGGTCCATTAAAACCACCCCACCCCCTTTATCCGGTTTCATGACACGGATCCTACAATCCCTTAATAAATGGAGAAAATCCCATTCCGATACCCACAGGTTGCTGAGCAAATGAAGTTAACTACTTCAGATCCCAAGACTTGTGTTAAATTCAAGAAAACTGCACTGAAAAACGTCTTTGACTGAATGAAATGCATTTTATTTTAGCAGTGGTAAAACTTTAAGAAATGCACAGCTGGTTGCCATTATGTTTAGAGACTGAAGAGTTGTCCCTTCTTCTGAATTACTAGAAGTCTGTGCAGGGACAGCTCATGCTATTAGGCCCCTCCAGCGTCCTATCAAAATAATGCTTTTAATAAGTTATTTTTCTTTTTGATGAATGATGTTTAACTTTTAAGCATTATGTGCACATCATGTTAACTGCCATATACATATCCTATGCACTTGCTTATCGTGCTCTGACTCGTAGCTATCAACTTCTTACCTCCACATATCAAGGGACAATCGGGGACACTTTTTAAAATATCAGTGCTATTAACCTGAGAATTTGAAAGAATAAGTGAACTGGAATTAACATGTATTTTTTAAGTAAAAGTCAATAATTCTAATTATTGTCATTATTTATCAACGAATTTATCACCTTTTCTTCCAAAATTGACAATTTTATGAAGAATTAGGGATACAGCAAAACTTTAAGCAAAAATCAGGGACAATTGAGAAGTGCACACGTGTGATGTTGAAAGTGTGCGCTGTCTATATACACATATTTACAAACAAAACCAAAACATACAAATGTCGCACAGACAAACCAATTAGGAAAAACTAAGTGAAAAACCTAGCCAGCTAGGGTTTTCACTGGGTAATACCTTAAACTTCCTGGAATAGAGGCAGATGGGATACATGCAAATGACCCCTTAAGGACATTAAGTCTTTCAACTATATAGCTTCAGAATATCCATGACTTTAAGTTTTTATGGACAGATTCATACCACCAAAACCAAAAATCCACTAGCTGTTGACGTGCATGTTTTGGCCTTCTTAAGACCTTAACAGCAAAGTCAGCCAGACTATTTAGCTATACTCGAGAAACACAGGGTCTTTAAACCCAGATGATGTCCATAACCATTAAGGTGTCTGCAAAATATCCCAACTAGCAAACAAAACCAAAATGCAAAAAGGTCACACAGACAAACCAATTATAAAAACTACAAGAAAAAAACAAGCCAAGTTAAGAGTTCTCACTGTGTTATACCTTAATCTTCCTGAAATAGAGGCCCATGGGATATATGCAAATGACCCCTTAAGGACATCAACTCCTTCAGCTGTATGGCTTCTGAATGCCCATGACTTTTTACTTTTTAAGTCTTTATGGACAGATTCAAGCCACCAAAGCCAAACGTCACTAGCTGTGGACATACACGTTTCAGCCTTATGACCTCATCAGCACAGTATAAGCAGACTGTTTGGCTATACTCCAGAAATAGAGTCTTTAAACCCAGCTCATGTCCATAACCATTAAGATGTCATGGACATTCAGAAGCCATATAGCTGAAACACTTGATGTCCTTAAGGGATCATTTGCATATCTCCCATGGGCCTCTACTCCAGGAGGTTTAAGGTATCACACAGCGAAAATTATAGCTTGGTTATTTTTTCTTGCAGTTCATACACACACACACATAAATAGAAGATGGCTGCCACTGGGCTGTATTTTAAAACAACCTAGAAAATACGAGCACCATTGGAATCAAGGCTGTTATGCTTATTTTTACCAGCCCCCAACTGAAATTGCACTTGTACCACTGGTGTTAGGGACAGCTGGTCTGTAAAAGCATCAGCAGAGAAGGCTTACATGCTAGTTAAAATGTGCCTTCCCCAGATCAACTTGCTGTTGTCATCTTTTGTTCTGACTGGATTGCTTACCACAAGAGCTAAATAATCGGATGCAATACTACAGCTTCATTAATGTAACTAATGCAGCATGACATTTTGAACAGTACAGCCAAAGGCAAGAAACAATATGGACTCAGTACAACTAAAAATGTATGGCCTTATTTCTTTATCAGAATGAAAAACAGTCTGAAGATCAAATATGGCAGTCCATCAGAGTTCAAGAACAATATTTTCATGGGCTTCACCATTATTGTTAAACAACATATTGTAGTGGAGTTTCCATCTGAAAGCAAGTTAGTTAAACAATTCATTCAATAAGTGGCATTTACTCCCAAATTTTACCATCAACAGCAGGTGTAACAGGATTAATTTGATAAATTAATGACAGGCTTTTGGAAGTGGTATTTACAGTGAATCAAGAAGTGGGTAGTCAGATGTACAAACTGAGTGCACACAGCAGAGATTTTTTTCAAGCCACTAAGTTTGGCCGTATGATGATGGGCAAGTGGTAACTTTAAACTGCATGGTCACTCCCCACGTTATACCATACCAAGGGTGCTTTACCCTTCAGGAATTAAGGATTTACCCAATGCAATTTGAAGAGAAATGCAAACAGTACAGCTAAGAATTAATGTACTCATTGGTTTTGTTTATTAGTCTGTCCAGGGATTTTAAAGTATTTTTTGCATTAAATTTAGTTGTGTGTGTTTAAAGTCAGTAATGAGGGAGGAAGAATGTAATGCATTTATGGGTACACAACCTGGTAAGTATTCCTGCGTTCATTGTTCTCTTACTTTGACTGCAGCAGTCCCTAATCCCTTTGTTTTACCTGCATGATTATCTTCCATCCATTAAACAGTTTTTACCTCCAATTTATCTTTTATAAACTTATTCATCTTCCATGGGATAAAGCAACTGCCAATTTCATTTTGCATGCCACTACCAGAATGTTAGAATGTGTATCTGCTGATGATGTGAACTCCCTCTTATGTATCACAGCAGCAGATTATACTGTTTTCACCCCCTCAGAAGTCTCTAAAGAAATCTGTGATACAGCACACACTGTAGCCTGATAGTACTAATCACCTTCTACTCAGCCACAAGCCTCATCTCTACCTTTTGGTCTGAGGCTTTGGGATTTAGCAAAAACTATACTTTAGGTGTTTGGATTTACAGGAAAACCACCTTAGTGTATGACACTCTGAACTTGGTCCATTGGTATGTAAACATCCTTGCAATTTCAGTAAAATTCTTAAATAATCATCTAATTTTACCTTTTGACATCCTTTTCTTTTCTGACAAATTGTTTAAATGCCTGGCCTTTAACAGCTTCCCCTGCTGTGATGACTCTATCATCAGTAATTCCACACTGGAGTGAGTACTACTAAGGCCCTCTAACAAGTCCCAGCAATTTTCATGTGATGCTGTGCAGCTTTAATGGGATCGTCTGCATGTTGCATCTACCTTAAACTCGTATACGGAGATAACATTTAGACATACACAAGGAACAGATTTACGATAATTTTCACTTAAGAAATATGAAATTGCGGTACTTACGTATTATCGCAACCACATTTTCGCCCTGATGCTGGTTGCTTCTCCTTGTGTCAACTGGGACCAATAAAGTATGAGAAAATCTCAAAGACATGTTTTCTTTAACGTGTTATTGTTTTTAGGATGTTTTTTCACTTCAATGGCTGAAAAAATAAGGTTTGACAAATAGGTTTCCCCATTTACTGCCAGCATCTCAAGATGTCAGTTAAGAAAGTCCAACATTCCACTTAAAACGCGTTCCATGTTCTCAGCCTTTGCCCTGAGAACGGAAAGCATCAGGAAAGAAAAGCAAAGCAGTACCCAGTCTAACTTCTTAAAAAAAGTAATCGGGAAGGGTAGACTGTTAAAACACGATCTTGGTGGTGGGTTTGTAAAACTAGTAAGGGTTTGCACATTAGGATTTCTGGCTAGTGTGCTCAAAAGCAGCTAATTCGTTGGAAGTGTGTGTGTGTGTGTTTCTAACATCATAAGCTATGACTGCCTACACTCCTTTCAGGCCAACGTACGTATATACAGACAGCCACTGGAATCGCTTGCTGAATTCAATGCTTGATGTCTACAAGCACGCTAGCCACAAATCCTCAAATTTGAACCCTTACTCATTTTAAAAAGCCATCACCAACATCTCAGAAGAGTTTTTTACAGTTTACCCTTCCTGATTACACTTCCTTGTCATTGTTTGAGTAAAAGAGAATTTAGTCCAGCACGTCGGAAAATGTGGTTGCGATAATACGCAAGTACCCTAATTGTAAACTGAAAAGGAAAATAAATCATGCAGACTAAGTATCTCATTGGTTAATTTCATAAAATCACACATTACTGTGAACAAGGACAGCTGTGTGTGGGGGTGTGTGTGAGCATCACAGAACTATGGAGAGGGGCTAAGGTTATACAACCTGTTGATACACGTAGATCAGCAAGAATTTCTAAACAGCTGTAAAGAAGTGTGAGATTTGCTACTGGCAATTGTTAGCAAACACAGCAAATTATTTAACATTTGTATTGGTGATGAGGATAGAAAACAATCTGAATGAGGAATGACTGGTTTTCTACTGTGTGTTGCCATGCTTTCTTTTTACTCAGGAAACTGTTGGGAATTAAACACAAGCATACATTAACAATAACAGCTGACATCCCCCCTTGGTGGGGGGGGGGTGTGTACATTTGTAACTTACGCTGATCACATTCAATACTGTAGTGTAGCTAGGGTGGGGCGAGAGGTGTAACTGCCCTAGGTGCAAAGTGTTTGGGGGGGGGCATGTAGCTAATCTCTAGGACTTTACTGGCTTTTAAAATCTGGTACTTATTTTCAATCAAACTGGAGCACTCCATGTACCAACTACTAAATTATCATGAAATGTTGAAAGATGTAGAAGTAAAACGTACTAGGATTTATGAAAGAAAATTTAGAAAGGTGGAAAGGGACGTAAAGGAGTACAAAAACAATACACAATACCCTAAACCAAAGAACACATGGGGTAATTTTCACATCAAACCACGAGTATAGAGGTGAAAGAGACATGGGGTATGACAATTTAACTCAGCTTAATAGTTATGACATACATGACCCTTTAGAGTTTCCCTCCCCAAGGAGATCAGAGAGACTCAAGAACAAGGACCCGGTAAACTACATGTACGGTTATCAGAACCAGAGGGGTCGAAAGGTACCATGGAGGTATTTCCTTCAGAAGAAATAGTGATTAATAAATGTATGCTTAATTACAATGGTTTTCACATTTTTAATTATACCCTTACTCCCATTACTAAGGGTCATTTCAACTTATTTACTAAAGGTTTTACTTTTATTCCTAATGTTAAGGCCAATATAGCGAAGTTATTAGTGGATTTTAAACTTTTTATTAGGCAGAAAAATGTAGAGGTATTTTTTAATGGTAATATACGAAAAAATACCACTGTTTTAAGAGTACGTTCAATCTGCCCCTTCATCCCCAGCTTAGGAATTTTGAGGTTTTGGTTGAAAAGGAGCTAAGAGATAAACTCAAGTACAACAAGGTTAGTCCAAACCTTTCTACAGAAGAAATGCATAAACTCAGTTTATGTAGACAGAATAAAAATCTTAGAATCACAAAGCCTGATAAGGGAGGTCGGGTGGTTTTTATGGATCATATTAATTAGGAGGCAAAAATGTTTGATTTGTTAAATGACCAATATACCTATGAGAGTGTCTATGAATGAAATTCATATTGCTTATAAAAACTTTCCCTCTGTTTGAATGATTTAGTTTTTGTTGTCCGCAAAGGCTATAAAGAGTTGGTCCGCTTTTCTATGGTCCTTAGTTCTATCCAGGTAGAATCTGAGTTGTCTATGAACATCCAAATTGTGTAACATATATTCCAGCTTGTTGGAGTGGTTCTTGAAAAATGTAGGAAGCTCAATGGATTGATTAATGTTGTTAACCGAACAAACCTTAGGGAGAAAGGAAGGGTTGGTGCGTAATGATACCCTGTCAGGGTGAAATATTAAATACGGCTGTTTGATGGAAAGTGCCTGAAGTTCTGACACTCGTCTGGCTGAGGTGATAGCTACCAGGAAAAGAGTTTTCCAGGACAAGAACTTTAAGGAACAGGAAGAAGCTGGTTCAAAGGGTGGTAAAATTAACTGGGACAAAAGTAAATTTAGATTCCAAGGAGCTGTAGGTGAGCTAACTGTTGGTCTGAGATGAAAAGACCCTTTCATGAAGGCCTTACAAAGCCTATGAGCCATAATAGGGACTCCGTTTTCTCCTATGTGGAAGCTGGAAATAGCGGCCAACTGAACTTTTAAAGTGGCAGTAGATGCTCCTTGGTGAAACAGAATGGACAGAAAATCCAAAATCTTGTTTAGGGGGGCTACTAAAGGATCCAAATGCTGTGAAGTCGCCCAGTAGACGAAACGTTTCCACTTACTAGAATAGATCTTAGTAGTGGAAGCCTTATGAGAGGTGACCAGAATGTTCTGAACCACCGGAGAAAGAAGTTCAGACCTGGCTAAGTAGGGAGGCGGAGCAGCCAGGCTGCTAACTTGAGGGATAGAAGCGACGGGTGAGGAGCTCCTGACGAATGAGTCAGCAGATCTGGCACTGGGTCCAGAATCCAGGGCTCCTGCATTTGATGGGCTTGAATAAAGGGGAACCAAATCTGTCGAGGCCAGAATGGGGCAATGAGAATTATAGGCCTCTCCTGGTCTTTGGCTATCTGAAGAAACTTCGGGATCAATGGTATAGGAGGGAACGCGTATAGGAGACCCGGGGGCCAATCGTGAATCAGAGCGTCCCTGGGGACATCCCCTGGAGGGATTAAAAGGGCAAAGTAGCTTCTGCATTTGGCGTTCATTGGAGACGCAAACAGATCGCAGCAAGGCTGGCCCCATTTGTGGAAAAATCCTTTCCGCCACTTCCTGATTGAGGGACCACTCGTGAGGTAACAGAATGGCTCTGCTCAACCTGTCCGCTATGACGTTGGATAACCCCGGGATGTGCGTTGCTACTAGAAAGCGACCCATGGATTCTGCCCATTGCCAAATTCTCATGGCCTCTCTGCACAACTGGTAAGACTTGGTTCCTCCCTGTTTGTTTCTGTACCAGACTACGGACATGTTGTCTGTCTGTACTGCAACTGTCCCTAGAGGTAGAAGGGGGGAGAAGTGTTGCAACGCTAGAAACACCGCCCTCATCTCTAGAACATTTATGTGCAGGTTGTACTCTAAGCTGGACCATTCGCCTTGGACTGTCTGTCCCTGAAAGATGCCCCCCCACCCTATCAGGGAAGCGTCCGTGGTCACTGTGGCTGTTGGTTTGGGTAATACAAACGGCCAACCGCTGATGAAGTTGTGATTCTGTAACCACCAAGACAGGTGTGCTTTGCAAGTGTTCGTTATGTGACTCTCGTGTGTCAGCGGTAACTGTTGGAACGACCACTGTGCGAACAGCAGCCATTGGAGAACTCTCATGTGTAGCCTCCCCATGGGAACTGCAATGAGGGAAGCTGACATGAGCCCTAAGACTCTCAGAACTAGATTGGCTGGGGACTTTTTGGACAATAGCAGGAGAGATACGTGATCTTGAAGGGAAGCTACTCTTGTGAGAGGTAGTTTTAGTAGCATAGAACGGGTATCTAGATCTGCGCCTATAAATGAAATATGCTGCGAGGGCTGTAACGCAGATTTTTCGAAATTTATCGAAATCCCTAACTGAGCACAAAGGCTGATTGTGTAGTCCCTGGCCTGTATCAGTTGACGCTCGGTGGTGGAAGTAAGGAGCCAGTCGTCCAGATACGGAAACACCCGGAATCCTAGGCGTCTCAAGTGAGACGCTACCACTGCCATGCATTTGGTGAAAACCCTGGGGGCTGAGGTTAGACCAAAGGGCAGGGCTCAAAAGTGAAAGTGGCTGGCTCCCAGCCGGAAGCACAGGTGATCTCTGGACACTCTGGCCATTTTGATGTGGTAGTAGGCGTCCCTGAGATCTATTGAGCACATCCAGTCGTCCTTCTGTAAAAACAGAAGGATCGATTGAAGCGTGACCATCCGGAACTTTTCTTTCTTCACAAATGAATTGAGATTGCTTAGGTCTAGGATTGGCCTCCAGTCCCCTGTCTTTTTTGGAACTAAAGAACCTTGAGTAAGTTCCGGATCCTCTTTGGTCCGCCGGGACTGGTTGGATGACTCTTTTTTTCTAGCAGTTTTGAGATTTCTATAGCTGCAGGTTTTTGCAGATGGGGTGGTACATCTGGGAATCTTTTTTGTGGTAATGGGGGAAATACAAAGGGAATTTTGTAACCTCTGGTAATAATGCTTTTTACCCAATTGTCTGAAGTAAGGCTTTGCCAGGCCTGAGGGTATAAAGCCAAGCGACCCCTGACTGCCTCCAGAGCAGGACAGTCGAGCCTCCTCTCAGGAGTGCTGGAAAGGCTTCCCAGGGATGGTATCCCTGTCACCTTGGTTCTGCGGACCCCCTCTGCCGCCAGGGCGGCATCTTCCATTTCTGCCCCCTCCTCTGCCTCTGGAGGGGGCATCACCCTGTGTGCCTGGGAAAGAACCCTGGGGTTTACGAAACCACATCTTTCCACCTTGTTGCCCTTTGGGGTACGGTCTGGATGGGGTGGAAAAATGGACTCCGATAGCAGACAGTCTTTCCCTCCTGCTCACACCGGGTTAGGGTCTCCTTTACTTTGGGGCCAAAAAGAGTGGCACCATCAAATTTTAACTAAGGTTTATGTTTGAAGCATTTTATATAACAAAAAAAATATATATATCTATTTATTATATATAATTTTGGTTTTAACTTTTAGATTCATTCACCTTTAAGGTTCATGTGTTTTAATGCATTTTGCATGTGTAATTGAATTTGGTTCATTTGAATTAGATTAGTTTATTTATTCACAAAAGGAAGAGAGGTTAGGTATCTGATGAAGTTATTGTGACGAAAACGTATGTGGATTAACTTTACAGCGTTATTGTGCTGTTGCTTGTGTTTTGCAATTTCGTTTGCTGTGCTGCTGTGATTTAGCTTGCTGTGGATTGTTTTTGTGCTTGTTCATTAAAGCAGTTGTCCACTTTGCTGAGCTCCGTGTGTGCCTTACTTCAGGTTTACCAATACTGTAGTGTAGCTAGGGTGGGGCGAGAGGTGCAACTGCCCTAGGTGCAAAGTGTTTGGGGGGGGGGGGACAAGTAGCCAATCTCTAATGCTTTACTGGCTTTTAAAATCTGGTACTTATTTTCAATCAAACTGGAGCACTCCATGTAGCAACTACTCACAGTTTAAAAGAAAAAATAAATAAAACCTGAGTGCTGTAAGCACTACGTGCAGGCAGGGTATATAGTATAACAACTGTTTGCTACACTTATAGCAAACAGTTTGCTTTTTTTTTTTTTTTAAGTAAAACATGAGCACACTGTGCAGGTAGGGTATATTCCATTGCCACTCTTTCCTACAATTGTGGCAAGTGGTTTGCTCCAGTTTATAAGAAGAAGAAATTATATATTTAATTTTCAGAAACTGGAGGAAGATTGGAGCAGGGTACAAAATGGGCTAGGCAGGAGGGGGGTGTTGTGCATGTGGCCACCTAAATGGTGTGGCCAGGAGAAGGAACATCCACTTTTTTTTTGTTCTTTAATTGAAGAGCTGGTGGTATTGGTGGTGGTGGGGATCTGTACTAAGCCAACCAGCTTAATACAGTAAATTGCTTTTGTTGCTCTTCACTTGAAGAGCTAAAGAGGTTTGGGTTGCTGGTTTATGGCACAGCGTGCTGATTGAGCCAGCTATGCTTCTAATCACATTTATGAATTTGTTTATATCATTCGTTTTCATACTACATAATGGTTCTATATAAAGGTATATGCTTTCTCTGAAAAGTCGTATTGCTTTCATGCAGTATTACAACTCTTAATTTGGCTATTTTTCCCACAACTCTTCATGGTTTATTCATATAGAGGAGAAACTTAGGCAATCACGTTAGGTTTTACAGTAAATACATTCTCATCAGATAACCCACTTTGTACAATGAAATCACAGCATCATATTTAAAACGTTACATATAAATTATCAGCCAGTGTACCAAAATGCACTTAGTGTGAGGCAATACTGTGTAATGGCTATGGGGGAGCTGCAGCCTTTAACTGTAATTGCTGGAACTTAGTCTGCAGATAGTAGTCCTTGCATTTGGTAAGTCTGCAGATAGTAGCCCTTGCATTAAGTCAAACATGCTAATAAATGTTAATTTCTGCAAGAAGCTGAAAAACATACCTTTAAGCAGTAAGTTTTACATGTTTGCTCTACCAAAAGTATTTCTTTTTTTTGGTGGTAGGGACATGGCTATTCTTGTGCACTACTGCTGAAACAAAATGAAATACAACATTGTGGACAGGGTTTCTTACATTCTCTCTACAGCATAATTCTGGTTACTGGGGTGGGGTTGCATTCTTGAGGTGCTTTCATTGGAACCAACCTGAAATACCATTTTACTGGCAACATGTTTTCTGATTGCTATAATACTCATTGAAAGCAAACTCAATGAGGTTCTAATTCACAAGCAAAAGTCAGCAAACTTCAATTCCATAATCACCGTTTTCCATAGGAAGTCAATGCCGTTGCAGTTTGTAAGTGTGCATCAGCAGTGATTCCTTTCTTTACAGAAATGTCTCCCTTCATCATGTTTGTATGAAAGTAACACTGGAATGTAAGCATTTGGGCAGTGGGGGGCTTACCCACCACATGGGGGGTGGGGTGCACAGGACTTGTCACCTTGCCAAAAAAAGGACTGTAAGATTTCTGGGGATTGATTTAAAAATCACTCATACTCAGAGGTAGCGACTTACTGAGTTGCAACTTGAGGAACTATAGGGAAGGCATATTTTGCATTTGGCCGAACATGTCTACTGTACCAAGTACTGCTTTATAGTTAATGGGAATGGGTGGCTGCTGTCCTTGCGTGTTACTGAAAAAGCTGAAAATGTAATTATCCATAGTAAGTTTGCCATATGGTTAAGTCAGATAAAACCTCCTGTCCCCACTGCAATCATAATTTTACGAGGATGGTTACCCTTTACATGATATTAGCAACAAGATGAAATACATTTCTGTGGATTTTATTTCATTTTATTTATATTTGGTGAGTTATACATGTTGTCTATCCCCAGTGCAATTGTACATATGTATCTGTGTGTGTGTGTGTGTGTGTGGGGGGGGGGGGGGGTCAGATTTTAAGAGTTATTGTTGAAAACAAACTAAATATATTACTGGAGCAGTACAGACGTGATTACTCTACAGTTCTTGTGCATCTGCATGAATGCACATGGAAACAAAACTGCATCACATAGGGCAATATGCCTTGCATTTGTTCAGTTAGACACTTCCTCTGTTCAAAGTACTATTGTGGTTATTAGGGAGTTGTTGTGTGTGTGTATATTGTTGACAGAGGAAATAAATAACTTCAGGCAGTAGTGTAAGAAACCTGAACACAGCCAAAACTAATGGTGGGACAAAGGCATAAAAATTCGGACAGATTTTAACTATTGCTCTTATAAACTTAAGAAAATCACTGGAATAACAGGATCTGTGTAAGTATGCATTTTCTGAAGGATATGAAGTCTGAAACTCAAATGTACGCCATTATATAGTGATTTCAATTGTCAGTGATTTGCCAAAAAAAAAAAAACACATTTTAGGAGTTTTGAAGTATTCTTGCATTTGGTCAGTTAAACATATATGCTGCTGTCATGAAAGGAGATACTGCCAGCCCAGCTATCTGGAATTTTGTAAATGATTATATGTTATTTGTGAATATCAATGTGATTCATAAGCTCGTTACAAATTTATTATAATTGTATGTTATGTGTATATCAAACTACTGGTACAGAAGTGTGTATTGAACAAGTTTTGTACAGTACTGAGTTTAAAGATGTATCCACAGTGTATCCTGCTGGATTAGAACAGAAATGTATATACACTATTGTAACTGTTTAGATGTATACACTTTAACAATGGAAACTGGAACACAGGAGGTTAATTTCAGAAAAAAATAGCTGAAAATTCAAATTACTTTATGACCACATAATAAACTGATGTTATCTTTCAGTTTCAGTCAACAGGAGACAATGTCTGTACTAGAGACGTTTTTTGTATCATCTTTAAATGTGGAGAAATGTAAATTATTTTACGACTTCCACCATTTGCCAAAAGATCTAAGGTCTATGTATTTTCACAGGTAGATGCTATATGCTACCAGCTGCATCAATGGTTGTTTTTGAGCCTGGGAACTGAAGTCAGATGACAAGAAATGATGTCATTCTTCAAGTATCCTAGCAGCAATATTCGGGGTATTAACTTGGGAAGTGAGAGAGATATAGCCTTTTGTATTTTATCTTTGACCTGACAAGAACATCCACTCACCACATCTACCTGCTTGTTCTGTAAGTCAGTCTAGGGAACAGCATAATTCTTTTAGATATAGCCAGTGTAACGCCCGTGCCCTGGCCCAGCAATCAGGGAGCCTCAATCCTCACCACTACCACCAGAGAGGGCATCTCATATATGAGGAAAGGATAACAAATACACACAGTAAAGTGCAATTTCCCTTAAGAGCACACAGAGATCACAGTCAGTTCAGGACTGGTCACTCCCTTGCTCTCCAGGTCCCCAATAAGACTCCCTACTGGCACAGCTATAGGGTCCAGATCTCAGCCAGCTGGGCAAGCTAAAATCTCCAGCACCCTGTCTGTCCAACCAGTGCTTCATGTCCCTGCTCAAGTAGCTGACACACACACACTTTGAGCTAAGAGTTTATACAACCACACAGACACTCCTGGGGAAGGCTGGCACAGGTTCTACAGTTGTGCCCCGTTTACCCAACTATACGGTAGAAATCACCGCCACCACCCAGCTAATACTATCAGCTACTCAAAGGCCCTTAAAAGGGTGTCCAATTATTACTGTGCAATATTATTATCCAATTGGTAGTATAACTAAACAGTCAAGGATTATTGGAGTGACTTGGTACAGGATCCTTATATACATGCAATGTACTCTTAGAGCTTTACTTATTTCTACACAAAACAGCCACAGTTAAAAGGTTTTAAAATATTTAATAATAAAACATAATACTATACTTTCTACTACACAGTGCTAGTCAAGAGTTCAGAGATCACAGAGAAATACTTAAAATAACACAGTAGTAAAGTTCTGACATCACAGAAAAACAGTCTAATCTTTATAGTTTCCAGCTATTTCTAAAAGAAAACACAAGTCTAAGATAACTTACATAAGAAAGCAGGCAGAGTGCTGATGAGTTGGATGGTCAAGACAAAAATACTTAATAATCTCTGGTTCACTCTGTTTAAATTGAAATTGCAGTTCTGATATACATTACATTATTCTTCACCCTTACTGAGGTTCCCAGGCCAACAGAAACTGCATCTACATTATTTTACACCTAGGCAGAAACCAGAGCAATAAAAATATATTTGCATGTTTAAATCAAGCAATCTAACTCTTGCTTAAAACAATAGAATGTGCTAGCCCAGAGAGAATGATTCTGAATCTTTAACTTCAAAGGAAAGACATGAAGTAATTTTAACTTCAAAGGATAGACATGAAATGCTTGCCTTAGCTTTCTTTAAAGCAGAGGGCAATGTTATTGCATTTTTTGAATTTCAACATTTCACAGCATAGTCTTTCATTTAAGAAAACCAGTCTGTAGTTCAACATTCATATTTATAAATGATAGAATTATCTGCACAATTCTATCTGGCTAGGCTGGCAGCCTTCACAGTCAGGAATATAGCAAAGCTTAATTTAGATGTTTTCTCTGAGGCTGTCCTGCAACGTTGTTTTAAATATTTCCTGTTATTTTGAACTCTAATGTAACTGTGATTATATACTATTTTCTTGTTCTTGTATTATTTATAATTAAATATATTTAAACAATTCATTGTGGCCAATATTTGTGAGACATATTTAAGTTGTGAGAGTACTTGCATATTTATTTGCTGATACTGTGGGCTACTCCTAATAGCCTTGCTCTTGGTCAAACTACCATTTGGATTAATAGTAACATTACACAGTAAAACTGGACAACCTTTATTAAGGGCTTTAAAGTAGCTGACAAGGATGTGGCTGGTGGCAGTGATAACTACTTTACAGTCTGGGCAAAAGGGGGCATAGCTAGTAAACCTTGTGCCAGCCTTTCCCAGGTGAGTGTTGTATATAAATCAAACCTCAAGGAGTGTGTGTGTGTCAGCTACTTGGGCAGGGACACAAAGCACTGGTTGGACAGAGAGGGTGCTGGAGGCTTTGACTTGGCCACTCAGCTGAGATCTCAACTCTATAGTTGTGACAGTGGAGAGTCTTATTGGGGATCTGGAGAAAGAGGGAGAAACCAGCCCCGGACTGACAGCGGTCTCTAGGTGCTCTTAAGGAAAATTGCACTTTACGATGTTTGTATTTGTCATCCTCCCAATGTACGTCCCCCACTGGTGCTAGTGGTGAAGATTGCAGCTCCTTGACTACTGTTGCCAGTGGTGGGGTGTCACATTATATTGGTTGGCAGTGATGAGATATCCACATATTAGGATTCAGTGGTGTGGATACTGAATTCCTGTAGCCTATAAACAGTGGTCACGAAGGATGGTGCTCGTACTCTCAATCAGCCACACAGTGATCATTCAGAGTTTCATATCATAACAGTTTTATTTATTTTTTGTTAGCTTAGTCAGGGAGAGCAGGCAAGGATGTCAGCAGAGGAGTATGACAAGCTGACAAGGAGCCAGTTGGCTGAGATGTGCCAATCCAAAGGACAGGGGCATGCCAACCTGACTAAAGCAGAAATGATTGCAGCCTAAGTTACAACTGCATCACAAACCAGCAACCAGGAGGACACCCAGGCTGGCCTTGGAGATGTATAACTCTCAGAAAATGGACAGTTTAACCTTTCCACAAAGGACTTAAAAAATCTGTCTGGAGTTAAAGATTCTTGAAATGGAGGCCAAACGTTTGGACACAGAATCAGCAGAGAGACTGTGGCAGGAGAAACAACTGGAATTAGAAGCAGCAGAGAGACTGAGATGTCTGGAAGCTGAAGAGAATGACAGGCAGAGGCAACATGAAAAGGAGATTCTGACTCCTCACCAGGATCATACAGATAATGGGGAAGGGAATAACCGAACCCCAGAAGCAACAAAGGTCAATACATTTCTTCCACGATTTACAGAGGGTGATAATTTTGACAGTTTTATTCATATGTTTGAAAGGGTATGTAAACAGTATAATGTTGACCACAGGCTCTGGGTACGGTTCCTGACCCCCCCCCCTTTCCATGGTAAAGTTGCAACTGCCATTTCTAAACTGTCTGATACTGATTGCTTAAATTATAATACTGTTAAAAATGGTCTATTAAGAGTGTTTTAACAACTGAAGTTTACAGAAAAATGTTTCATGAGCATAGACGCAAGGCAGATGAAAGTGTGTGTGAATATATTGCTAAGTTGAGCACTTATTTTCACAGATGGGTGAGTGGGTGTCAGGTCACCACTTTTGAAGGGCTGGAAGATGTTTTGGTGAAGGAACAAGCCCTTAGCACTTTGTCTGAGGACATGAAAACCTGGTTGGCAGATAGGGAATGCAGGACTGTAGATGAGTTGGGGAAAAAGGGAGACCTATACCTAGCAAGCAGGGCATCACTGCACAGGAAAGGGATACCCAGTCCTGCTCATGGGTCTAAGGGAACCCATGGTGGGCAGCCTAAACCACCCCAATAGAGTCCGCCAGTAGCAGGAGAAGCCACTAGTCCAGGTACACGTCCAGGACCAAGGGTTAAAAGTTTTAAATGCAACCAGTGAGGCCATGTAGCATATAGATGTCCACAGAGGCAATGTGGGAACAAAAGGTGGGAGAGCCAGTAAGTGGGAATGACAGAATGCCAGCAGTAAGTTGTCTGGAGACAACAAGGGTACCAAACTACCACAAAAAGTTATATCCTATCTTAGGAAATAGGAAACAGACCAGTGCTATGAGATACACAGCCTCTGACCTAATCATTGTGAAGCCTGCAATGGTTAAAGAGGAGCAATACTTGTTTGGGCAGTCTACTCCAGTCAGAGCTTTAGGAGGGACCCCATTCCAAATACCTTTGGCTAGAGTTCACCTCAACTGGGAGGGTGGAAAATGAAGCAAGCAAGTAGGTGTGATTGAGGACTAGCTTGAGTCTTCGTGGGGAGGGGGGATGTTGTGAAAAGAAATATTGCCCGCCCAGCAACCTGGAATTTTGTAAATTATGTCATTTGTGAATATCAACATGATTCATATGCTTGTGTTACAAACGTATTAGAACTGTATGTTATGTGTATATCAAACTGCTGCTACAGAAGTGTCTGCTGAACAGGGTTTGTACAGTACTGAGCTTAAATATGTATCCACAGTGTACCCTGCTGGATTAGGACAGAAATGTATATGCACTATTGTTACTGTTTAGATGTACATATTTTAACAATGGAAACTGGAAAACAGGAGGTTAATTTCAGAAAAATAGCTAAAAATTCAAATTACTTTATGACCACATAATAATGTCATTGCTAAGTTTCAGTCAACAGGAGACAGAATGTCTGTACTAGAGAAGTTTTTTTGTATTGTCTATAAATGTGGAGGAATGCAAATTATTTTATGACATCCATGCATTGCCAAAAGATCTGAGGTCTATGTATTTTCACAGGTAGATGCTAAATGCTAACAGCTGCATCAATGGCTGTTTCTGAGCCTGGTAACTGAAGCCAGATGACATGAAATTATGTCATTTTGCAAGTATGCGAGCAGTAATATTTTGGATATTAATTTGGGAAGTCCCTGAGAGACAGCAATTTGTAATTTCTCTTTGACCTGACAAGAACATCAGCTCACCACATCTGCCTGCTTGCTCTGTAAAAGTCTAGGGAACAGTACATCTCTTTTAGATATAGTCAGGAGTATAGCAAAGTTTAATTTAGATGTTTTTCTTTATTTATTTATTTGAGACTGTCCTGCCATGTTGTTTTAAATATTTCCTGTGATTTTGAACTCTGACGCAAATGTGATTATATACCGAGTATTTTCTTGTTCTTTTATTATTTAGAATTAAATATATTTAAACCATTCATTGTGGCTGATATTTGTGAGACATATTTAAGTTCTGAGAGCACTAGCATATTTGGTAACACTGTGGGCCTCTCCTAATAGCCTTCCTCTTGGTCAAACTACCATTTGGATTAATAGTAACATTAAACAGTAAGATTGGACACCCTTTGTTAAGGGCCTTAAAGTAGCTGACAAGGATGTTGCTGGTGGCAGTGATAACTCCCTTATAGACTGGGCAAAAGGGGTCATAGCTAGAAAACCTGCGCCAGTGTTTCCCAGGTGTGTGTGTGTGTGTGTGTGTGTGTGTGTGTGTGTGTGTGTGTAAATTAAACCTCAAGGAGTGTGTGTGTGTCAGCTACTTGGGCAGGGATACAAAGCACTGCTTAGACAGAGAGGGTGCTAGAGGTCTTGGCTTGGCCACTCAGCTGAGATCTCAGCTTTACAGCTGTGCCAGTGGGGAGTCTTATTGGGGATCTGGAGAAAGAGAAAAAAACAGACCCGGACTGACTGTGGTCTCTGTGTGCTCTTAAAGGAAACTGCACTTTACGGTGTGTGTACTTGTCATCTTCCCAATGTACGTCCCTCACTGGTGATAGTGATGAGGATTGAGGCTCCTTGATTACTGTTGCCGGTGGTTAGGTGTCACAGCTGCCCACAGTATAATTGTGGTAATTTGCTTGGAAGGGGATGGGTTGATGCCTTTGTGAGCTATTGCTGGAAATGGACAGAAATTAATTACCACATGCAGTAATTACTTTTAGAAATTTGGTTAATCAAGTATGACCACTGGACCCAAAGCCACTGTAAATGAGTCTAGGGGATAATGCTTCCTTTGTGAATTTGGCAGAAAAGAGACTGACTCAATACCACTTTTAAATCACTTGACAGCTGTACAATTTAACTGTTATTGCTCAAGCTCTGTTTCCTTCTGCGAACTTTGCTCTACATATTGCTACACAGCAATGCTACCTAAAAATGCATTCATTTCTTTCTGCTTTGCTAAGACTCACTACCCTCCACTTTGTGACATGGCATGTTTTTTCTTCTCCACATTTGCAAACACAGAAAGCACCTATTTTTTTGTTTATAAGTCTGCATTGTGATTAGGATGGCCACAGAGGGAAGAACACAGACATACAACTCTGATCTAGAAAACTGCACCCAGGCTAAGATGCACTTGATTATCTCAAATTATAGATCACAGGTACAGTGTGTATACCTCAGACATGTTAACTGCAAAGAGCTACTTAGGCTACACAAGTGGTGTAGAACTAATTATTTTTTAATAGTGTAACCATGGTCAGAGTTGGCCCCACTACATTCTAGTTCATAGGTTGGTACTAGGCTATCAGCCCTAGGGCCTATATAAGCTTAGCCATAACAATTCCCTGGCTATTTCTTCCCACACTATTTACTTCACTAGACCCCTCTCTAGCAGGGCGACTGACGTGATCTCCGGGGTGAATTTCCTTTCTCCCATCCAGTCGACAAGGTTCCTTATGAAGTGGGCCAAAGAGGCACTCTGCTTGACATGTATAGGCAATCTATTCCAGAGTCTACAGCTCCCTCCTTAATTTGAAGTCAACTGCCCTGTTTGACATTGTAGTACATTTCTTCAGGGGGGGGGGGGAGTTCTTGATAGGGTAGGTCAATGATTAATGTCTTTACAACATGGCTCTTGCAAATCCTGAAAACTGGAGATACACTGCCCTGAAGCTGTGCTACTGGCATTGCTGCTGACTGTATCCACTACAAAATGGCCACAGCAAGATGTGAGGACATTCTAATGGACATTTAACTTCTTTCTTTAGTTATGTTGTTGCACCTACCTTTAGCCACATTTCACCTTCTGAAATAATTTAACTGCAGTGAACTATTCTAAAGTCAGACATTCTTTGCTGACACATCAGACAGAATATAGAACCATAACTCCATACAGCAGAAGAATCACTAGCATACCTCTCAAGAGTACCTCATTATGAGGAACGTACCTCATTTGGGGTCTTAAAAGGTTCATGTTCCTCAAAGTTCCACACTGAAAGAATCTGTCAAACATTCAGTGTTAGGAATTTTTTTAAGTGAAATCCATGGTAAATAGAAATTAATCATATTAATTAATTAAAGGATCTTTTTTATAAGTAAAACCAACATATTTTAACCATCCTATGAACTTCCTAGTTAATGTTGTTAGTAAGCCATTAGTATGTGTTCCACATTTTGCCCATTTGTTCCACATTATGAAGGCGAGTGTTCCTCATTTTGGATTTGGAAGGTTGAGAGCTATGATCACTAGATACTTGCCCCTCTTCAACACCCATTTACTTCTGGCAGTACAAGCATGGTCTCAGTTTTGGCTATCTCATTAAGTATGATCAAATATGGAATTGAGCAGCTGGACTGTCAATAACAGAGAAACAACCAACAAGAAGACTTAGGTAACTCTCATTCAGCTGTCACAAATGAAAAAGGACAAAATCTACAGTACTTGTTTATACAATTTATTTCAGGAAATACTCTAAATGTTTGCTGTTCAAAGTGTAAACTATACACAATTTGGGCAACAGACAGAATATTATTTCTTTAAAAATATCTGGATTCAGATTAAAATGTACAAAATGATTGAGAAAAACAATCTGACCACAGGACACAATCAAATAAATGTATGTACAGTCTAGACACCAGTGCAAATGTACTGTACATTGTCAATAACATTTCCCACCCAAATATGCAAGTTGTCCTTTTCATTGCATTTTTTCAATATTTAGTCATTTTCTATACACCCTATGGTACATGCAAAAGTTGCACTTCTTATTAAAAAGATTCCTCAGGCATTCTCAACAAATACCTGAGGCAGATTTCTGTTTTTTTTTTTTAATTATATTGGTACTGTCAGAATACATATGCCCAGAGAACATAACATAAAACAAAACATAACTGTACCCAATAATGTTTTTTTTTTTTATTCTAAGCTTGTAGGTCCTAGAGTGCATTATACTCCGATGCAGTCAAAATACGTTTTTTAGTAGCAAAACAATCAAAAAAAAGAAATAAATAAATTAAAAAGAAATGGTTCACAATACTGCAGTTCAAAAACATTGTAGGTCCAGACAAAATCCTGGGAGGAATACAGGGGCAACATTTTGTTAAACAAAAACATTTACAGTATGAATAAAACGTTTCTGTTTGAAAGATAACAGTTCTGAGAATGCTTAATGTGAACTGAAAAGTTCCCACGTAGCAGAAAGTGATAGAGTGAATACTAACATGGGGGTTTACAGAAACAGAGCTCTAGTTAGGATCCACATGGTAAATCATATGCCTTCAATTTGCAGTGAAATGTTATACAGTTAATTCCCTGCAATGAATTCCAAAAAACTGCAGGTACATGTGCATTTAGTTCACCTGACTGGCATGGTAATCCTATTTAACCATACCAGTGGCATTCTTTTCTACTAAGCAGTTTACCACAATGGTGCAATGTCTAAAAGGCTGAAACAAGTTTTCAGATTTAAAATTCATGGAGTACACAGACTACACATGCCTTCAATCTTATATACATTAACTGGTTAAAACAGCCAACAAAGCAGAACAACCATATTTCCTTAAAAAACAAAACAAAAAAACTCTACTGGAGTTTCCTTCTGCTGTGTTGTTTACATTGTGTATCCTGCATAATGAAAGAAATCACAGATCACAAACATGACACTAGAAGTTAACTGATCACAACAACAGTGTCAGCACTCATCAGACTGCCATCCTGGGATACTGAAGGATGGGCCAGGATGAGGAGGGATCAGCCTCCACAGACTGTTCCCTCCTCACTGCTGGAGCTAACCTAATTTGTGCTGAAGACTAGAGTTCTCAATGCTGATAAAAGAAGCTCTACTCAACCCAGAATTCAAACAGAGATACTGTTAATAGCTACCCACCCTGCATCACCAATGTAAGTGACACCATGGAATGGACTTTGTGCACTCTTTGCTACAAGGTCCTGGACCATGGCAGCTCATTCATACAGTAAAGGGTTTTCTACTTTCTTTGGGTAACTTTCCTGTAGGTGACAGTCCAAGGAAAAATTCAAGACTACGTAAACTAATGGGTAGGAATTGGGCATAGACAGGTGCAACAAGGTCATTTCCAAAGTACAGTCAAATTAATAAAAATAATCCTACAATTCATCTGTACAGAGTCTACAAGCATTTAATGATTGCCATTTAAGTACAAAATATCACTCCTCTAGTCAGCCCCTACTTCCCTTCATATTTTCAGATATTAAAATGTGCTTTGCAGATGTCAGTCCTCCTTATGATTGCCATTTAAATACAAAAATACGACTTCTCTTGTCAGTCTCTTCTCCCCAACAATTTCTGAAATATTAAAAATGTGCTTTACAGATTTCAGTCCTTCTTGTGAGCAATCTGCCTTTCAGTTCTCAATTACAAGTCTAGACGTAGTGGACCCACTTAAGAAGCTATTTTCATTTACAATTGCACAGAGATACATTTAGTGCTGGACGTTATCTGAAGAATACAAATATGACCAAGGAAATTCTAACCTCACAGTTTGTGAGCAACCTGTGTCATTCTGTACATTCAACTAGGAGGGCCTCTAGCTTTGTCACAGAATTGAAAGTTTAATATTGCATTCAAATGCAGAGGCCATGATTGTCCTAAAGTGACACCAGATGATCGGCTTTAAGACATATTATTGCTCGTTATCAAGGATGTTCCTGGCATATGTGCATCACAATTTTTAAGACAATGATGCTTTGAATGTTAGCAGTAATATAGCTCTTTATATCCAGTTTCTGCTTGATACATCCAGTCCATCATTCATCACATCCGCTTAGATGACTAAGGCTCCAAAGTACTTCCGGAACCACTCCAAATTGACACTTGAAGGCATGTCGATGTTTTGCATCAACCTGAGCTGGTCTTGTGTCAGCTTTTCATATGCAAATTTGTACTCCCTGTCAAAGGCCTCTGTTATAATTAAAGATAAATAAAGTATTAGAATGGTAAATAATTCACTTCAAACCTCAATTTATGTCCTCTAAATAGAAATGCAATAAGATTTTAAATGAGTTACTGAATATTCTGGACAAATTACTATATAAAGCCTAAGAAAGTTTTGGCTGTTAAATATGTATCCTCACATAAATTTATAACAAAAAAGATGAACAAACATTCCTGTTATCAGCAATATTGGAATCTTCTCTTGAACATATATTAAAAGATTAAGTCAGGCTGTTAAGATATTCTTGCTCCAACTACTACAAGTAGCTAGAAAGTTCAATTTGATCTCCAATGGTGACACTGTTACAGATGCTTGTGATTAAGTCTAAATTATATCCTATTTGTGTAACACAGCAATATGACTTTTTCCCTACCATTTGCTTCTTTTTGTAGCACTTGTATATAGTTTTGTTAGAATCTCATTTCCTTGACGGTTCTTGTATGTTCTTAGACTGTTTTATTGTTTACTGCTTTAAATAACACTGCAATTTTTATCTGTCAAATTATTATGTATACAATGTGAAAGCAAAATAAAACACTCTTAAAAAAGCCAGATTTACAACAAAGGGAGATATTAAACTGTTGCAGAAACAAAGCTTGCTGAAGCAACATATTTCTATCAACATATATACATATAAAATCAATGTGGCTATAGTTTTATTTTTCATAGTACTTTAATTCTTAACAGTGATGTACCACATGGGATAAAAGTGATATTTGTTTAAAAAAAAGCCACTTACCAAGATGAGATCATGACCTAATCTCCAGGGGTGGCTCGTGCTATAGGAATGCAGCCCCCCACCTGTAGAAAGAAGAAAAAAACAAAACAAATCACGAGTCCCGCAACTCCACGCATGCGTGCTTGGAGTTTCTGGAACTCACAGAACTCCAGACTGCTGTGTCAGCAGTCCGGATAGGGGGAAGGTATCTCTGCCCTGCAGATGCCCAGAAGTCTGTGCGGTGATGACTGCATAGAAGGCAAGTACTCCGGACTGCATCGTCTGCAGGCTAAAGCCTACTCTCGCGGGGAAACCAGCCGGGAGGACAGTTGAGCCTACTCACGAGGAGGAAACCAGCTTTTAGCTTGCGCAGGACAGGACTGAGGATACTGGAACACTGAATGGAACTGAACACTCACTGAATTAAGGTACTGTGTGTGTGTGTGTGTGTGTGTGTGTGTGTGTGTGTGTGTGTGTGTGTGTGTGTGTGTGTGTGAATTCCCTACTCATCATTTGTAAAAAAAAAATTGCAGATTTTTGCCTCATATTTGTTCTGTACTGTTCCTCATAAAATCTGTGGTTTCTGTATTTTTGTTTCCTTACACAGTCAGAATGCAGTGGTAGCACTGCTGCTGGAGCTACAGGTTCTCTGGTTTGATTCTTGGCTGGGGTGCCTTCTGTGTGGAGTCTGCATGTCCTCCCATCTTACAAAGACATGTGTCTGGAGTGCTTCTCCCTGGGCCTCTGGTGAAAACTGGCTTTTGTTCCAAGTCAGACTTTCCTGGTTAACAAATGTTAAATAAATAAAAATGACAGGCATTTGAATTTCAGATTTCATATTCTTCAGAAAGTACACGATAACACAAAACCTTTTATTCTAGCAATTTTGGGAAATTGAACATTTGAACAATTGAACAAAAATGGGAAAGAGAACATTTATTTAATAATGACATACAAGAAAGTCATTTTATATTCTAGGTTTGTGGATGATATTCTGATAATTTGGGAAGGCACAATAGAACAATTTGAGAACTTTTTGAAACATTTAGAAAGTACAACGAGTTTCTTAAGGTTTACGATGGAGGCATCCTATACTGAAGTGAATTTCTTAGATTTAAACCTAAAGATTAGTAATGGGAGAATTGTATCTAGTTTATACAGAAAAAAATGTTGGAAGAATGCATTACTTAGCTTCGATAGCATGCATTCAAGATATATCTTCAGTGGTATAGTGAAAAGCCAATTCACTAGACTCAACAGGATATGTAAAGAACATTTAGATCTTGGAGTTCAAGCAGATATGATGGAAGAATTATTTTTACAGAGGGGTTATAATAAGACGATGGTCAAAGGAATTAGAAAGCAGGTGATCAGAACAATAGATAATTCAAATATAGAACAGATAGAAAGGAGTCATTGGAGCCACAATAAGAAATTCTACTCAAGACATCAAGAAAGAGTGCACTTTGTTACTACATACACCAATGACAACAAGAGAATTAAAAATATCATAAGAAATCATTGGCAGGTGCTGATAATAGATGATAGAACTTTAAAATTGGTAGGTGATGCTCCTAGTTTTACATATAGGAATAATAAGAACTTGAAAAGGTTACTATGTAAAACACATAAGAAAAAGGAGACAATGGATATAGAGCCCAATATGAATATGGGCACCTTTGCATGCAATCATTGCAATATGTGTAAATACATTACAGAAGTGCAAATGTACACACATCCTGTGTTGAATTATGTGTTCAGACCCAGATTCCATGCATCATGTAATACCTGCAATGTTATTTATTTAGCAACTTGTGAACATTGTTTGGCATTCTATATAGGGCTTACTAAGAGAGAATTCAAGAAGAGAATATATAATCATATATATGATATAAAGAGGAACAATGAAACAAATGCTTTGGCGAAACATATAATGCAATATGAAACACATAGGTTTAAATTCAGGGTTTTACAAATTATTGAAAAAGGTAATAGTGGGGGTGATATGGTTAATATATTAGAACAAAAGGAATTACATTGGATATTAAAGATGAGAGCACACCACCCACCAGGCTTAAATCAATACGTTCCCATGAAACCAGTGTTAAGGAATAACCAATAATATACTGCTTGTCATATATATTTTATATCTCCTTAGATTTTATAGGGAATACATACTTGTATTTTATGTACACTTCCTACACATAAATTGGGTTTTAAATAATATTTATTAATATTATGTTTCATATTTATGTTTATATATGATAAGGCTTTGGTTTTAACTATATTTATTTATACATGTATTCTTATGTAGTTTAATGAGTCTTGAGCACTAAGCACTTTATTATATAGATGGGTAATATACCATGCATTGACTTCAGTCTGATTTACAACCCAGAGGTTATAAATATGAATTTATCGCTGATAATTTAAATATCACTGGCTTGATTATTTATTTTAAAAATGAACTATATCAGTATATCTCATTATTATTATTCTTTAAATCTGATATTTATATTTAGATTTTGATATATATCTTAGAATTAGTTTAGTAATGGTCAGGATGTTTAGGGCAATAGATTATATTGTGTCATGATGTATCAAATAAAGTATATATATTTAATACTGCTCTAGAAGTTAGCTATGCCTTTAAAAGTTTGAGATTTTATTAATTGACAAGGTAATTATCTTAATTGGATGCAAGATGTGACTATTTAAACTGAGCTGCTTCTGTTAATAATGAAATCTGATGAAGCGTATGGTGCATACGTGAAAGCGCTCATTTCGTTCTCTCTTTATTTTGTGGAATAAAGAAGGATTTTTAATTACAACGCTGATGGCTGATTAATGGACTGTGTGATGTTAAGCTGCCTTTCCGTTCTGGTTCTACTTGTGTATAATATTATCATTTTCGTGGATTCTAGCAATTTTCTAAGTTTATAATATGGATATTTGAAATTTGTCCCTATTTTTCGGACTGTACTCCCCCATTATTGGCTTCATTCAGTTTTTTTGTGCTAAGGTTGAGAGCTATGGTGAGAACTGAATTCAGTGAATATGTTTGGGGGCTGTAATCCCCCATTATTGGCTTCATTCAGTTTTTTTGTGCTAAGGTTGAGAGCTATGGTGAGAACTGAATTCAGTGAATATGTTTGGGGGCTGTAATCCCCCATTATTGGCTTTGTTCAGGTGTTTTGTGCTAAGAGGTTGACAGCTATGGTGAGAAGTGAATTCACTAAATGGTAGCCATTTACATTTCAGTCTTCCTCTCTCTCATAAAACAGCTGATATGGCATAGTGGTATGTTGCTCTATTTTGCACAGGGTCTTGGGTTCAATACTTGGCAGTGAAATATATGGTGGTAACACAGCATTTTATTCTAGCAACTTTTCATACAAGCAATGCTTAAATGTCTCTCTGGTTTTGGGGATTTTGCCCCCCCCCCCCAATAAATGTTGGCTTTTTTCAGATTTCTTGTGCTGCAAAGTTGAGAGATACAGTTGAGTGTCGTGTAGATTTTACACGGAGCTGAGAGCTGCAGGGAAACAAAAGTTTAGCGGTGCTTATGAAGAGTCTGCCTGAACTGTTAATAGCACAATAGGTAGTGTACTTGCTTTGGATGCAGAAGGCTGTGGGTTCTACTCCTACAGTAGGAAGATGCATTGCTGATACTGTACTGTGTTGTAAAGGGGGTGGATGCTGCAGTCCTTTTTGGCAAAGATACTTAGTAATTATGAACATGTTACCAGTTTGCCATCCATTCCCTATTGCAACATTACTAGCTTATCATTTTTTTAATGCAACATAGGCAATTTATTCCTCAAGGGCAACAGGCACTTTATTTGCAGATAAAACAATGAAACATAAAGTGGTTTGCTAGCAGCAGCCTCTTCATTAGTTACAGATTTCTTTAATGTGGAATTATTTAGATGACTTTTACTTCTTCAGAGATTGTGCATATTTATGGACACTGGTGGACTGTAGAAATTTGAGTAGACTTTTATGATGGAAATGTTCTGAACGGAGTAGTTGTGTCATTATTGGTGCATGCATTTTGTTTCACTGTTTACTGGAAAATGTTCAAAACAATAAATTTAAAATGCCGTCTAACTGTATTGTATTGTACAAGGAATATAATTTAATACAATCAGGAAGGTGTATCAAACAGCACATGTATGTTTCGTATGCAAGGGGCCTATGACTTGTAAACAGCCCAAAGTTAATCTTTATCTGCTACTGGCACAATGTATTATGTTATGTTGTCCCATCTCGCCTTCATTCTTGCTGGTTGGGTTCGGAGCCGACTCGGCTGATTTACTATAGCTCGAGAGCTTTTACTGGCTCAAAGCTAACCCCTATCCAAACATGCCTAGCAGTAGCTACCCAGATCTCGTTTGTCGCTTGCAGCATCGAGATTGCAACTACTGGTTCATGCTAAGTACTTTGTGATTATTTTACTTTATTGTTATCCTTCTCAAGGTTTTGTTGTTGTTTTGACTTGTTAGAATGTATACTATCCCTAGTAGTCTAATGACCCCTTCCTCTGCTTGTTGTGTGTGTTTTTTGGCTGCCGTTTTCTCCTCAGGCCTTGCTTTTCCCTTCGAGCCAGTTTAAATTAGAGGGTTCTTCTTCCTTTCCCCACCCTTTCTGGGACAGCCGTTCAAGTTAGAGGCTCACCTCCTTTTTTCTTCTCCCCTTCAAAAAAAAAAAAAGAAAAAAAAAAAAAAACTTCTCCTTTTTGTTTTTTGGGCTATTTGTTACAGCCTGGTTGTAGTTAGTTGTTGCGTGATGTTAGCTTGCAGCTTTGTTTTTTCTAGTACTGTGAAAAATTCTGTCTCTTATCACCATGCCCAAAGAGTCGAAACCCTCTGCATTTAAAAAAAATTGACTCGTATTGCCAGAAAATATCCTTATGGACGGGAACACAAGTTGTGTTTATTGTTTTGGGGCTGTTCACCTGCAGGACTCTTGCTCAATCTGTCATGCTTTCAGTTCCAGAGTCCTGTAGGAGAGAAGAAATAAGATAATTTGGATGTGGTCTTTTGAAGAACCCACAAGACTCTTCGTCTCAGGGGCCTCAACCAGCTAAAGTGTCCAAAAAACACTCAAAAACCTTCGGCTCTATCGGCTCCATCTGTGCCCTCGGAGCCAGTCCAGATCCATAAGAGAACAAGGTCTCCTTCTTTGGAGCAGGTACGTTCTGCTCCACAATCTCCTCTGTTGCAACCCGGAGCAGGCAGTCACCGGTCAACACACCTCTCAGTCCTCCAGGCTTTTGGATCACGACATGGAGAGAGTAGTCAACAGGCTCCTCAAGTCACAGGCACTTGCTAAATTACTATACAGCCCAGCCCATAAGAAATTGGCTGCTTTGGGCCATACAGCTTCTCCATCGGTTCTTCCTCCGACTCTTTTGAGCTCGGAGCAGGAGTGCATGGAGGTCATGGTGGTAAAGGATCTGGGCGCCGAAGCTCTCTCGCCAGCTCCGAGGGGGGAAGTGGCATCGGACCCTTGTCCGACCACGCTCTCCCTCGTGGAGCTTCGGTGCATGTGAGCTTGGCTCCTACATCGACCTCAGAGCAGTCACTCCTGGTTTGCAGGAAATCTCTGGGCTCTTCGGAGCTGGCAGCTCCTTCGACTCAAGATCGTGGCGCCTTCGAGGTGATGAGGAGCGTGCTGTCTCCTGAGACTGCTCCACCCTCGACTCCACTGGCTCTTTCTCCCTCAGTGCCTGTGCCTGCCTTTGATCCTCCTCCTGCCAACAAGTGTAGGGAACCTGTGCCCCAGGACGCCCCACTGGGTGACCCCACCTCTTCCGAAACCTCCCCCAAACATTCAGAGGTCCCTCGGAAGAAGAGATGTAAGCGGAAGCATCTAGACTCCCCTGAGTCTATCACTTCAGATACAGACTTGGATGAATTGGAAGGGTCCCCATGGTCCCCCTCTGAGGATGTCTCCTTTTCAGACATCTTGGAAATCCTTAGACAGAGGGGTGGCTGGAAGCCCTTGCGTCTACCTGGATGCATTTGTTTCCCGACCCCCCCCCACCTCTTGGCTGTCTCAGCCTTTTGACCCACTTTTGTCTGTAGCGAGTCAAAAGTTGTGGAGTGCTCCAGAGACCATGGAACCAATTCCGAGGAGACCAAATAAATTCATTACTGCTCCTGAGGATAAGTCTGTCTTTCCAAAGGGGTCCCCTGTTGATCCCATGGTGGTGGCAGCAGCCACTAAGGAGGAGCTTGCGGAAACTTCATCTGCCGAACAAGGAGTCTCGTACGATGGACAGTTATGGGAAGCATATGTTTTCTTCAGCGGCCTTTACTCTCAGGTCCCTGAATTACTTGTTTCACTTCACATGATTTCAGAGGGATCTTCTGAAGGAGCTGGGATATACCCTGCAAGATCCTACAGCTGAGGGGGTTGTGAACAGGGCAGCTTCCCAGTTTGCGACCTTGACCCCCGTAGTTAACTCCTCCATGAAGCTCATTTCTTATGCGGCAGATGGAGCAAGTAGGGCACCAGGTACCAGAGTAGCTTTGCGGAGATGCTCCTGGATGCGCCTTTGGCAGTTTGCGGAACCTTTTAAGTTTTCACTTACCAACTCGACAGTGGCACAGGAAAATAATTTTCTTGGGTGGCAAAAGCCAGGGAACCTTTTTGGCTGGGCTTGTATAGGCCCCAGGGCCGATAGCCTAGTACCTACCTATGAACTTATGAACCCCCTTCGATGGCTCTTCCTTGTTTGGGCCTCAGGTAAGAGAGACTCTCACCAGGTGTGAACAGGATGGCAAGACTGACTCTGCTGTAGAAGTCCATTTCTCCACTCCATCTAGACCCTATCCTAAAGGTCAGAAGAGTGTAAAGATGTGGTCCTGAAAATACCAGAGAGCTTCACCTGACACACATGGAGATTTTTCCCCCAGGGGAAGAGGGGGGAACAGCAACGGAAGACGCCGCCCTTGCAGCAGAGGGGGGCCACAACAACAGGGCGACAGAGATACTTTTTCTGCAAGGCCCTTCAAGCACTCCTGAAGGGAGGCAGTCGGGGGCAGGCTTATCACTGTACCCAGCAGCCTGACAAACTATCACAAGAGAAACATGGGTACTGTCGAAATTATCCAGGGGTTACAAAAATCCCTTTTTCTCAGTCACCCCCCCTCAAAAGAAAAACGTTCTATCCCAGATGTTCCACCCAGTCTTCAGGATCACGCAATCCTAGAGGTTCAAAGATTGCTAGAAAAAAAAAAGCCATCCAAAAAGTCCCTGCTGACCAAATTGGATCCGGAACTTTCTCAAGGTTCTTTTTAGTTCCAAAAAAGACAGGGGACTGGAGAGCCATTTTGGATCTCAGCAAGCTAAACCAATCGGTAAAAAAGATGAAGTACCGGATGGAAACACTGCAGTCCACAATTCCCTTCTTGGGTCAGAACAATTGGATGTACTCCACAGATCTCCAGGGCACGTACTACCACATAAAAATGGATAGGCAATCCAGGAGATTCCTACACTTCTGGCTGGGAGCTAGTCATTATCATTTCAGACCCCTGCCCTTTGGTCTCACCACAGCCCCCAGGGTGTTCACCAAGTGTATGGCAGTGGTCACGGGTCACCTGAGGCATCTAGGATTCCAGGTGTTTCCATAGCTAGACTGGCTCCTCACTGCTACCACCGACCATCAACTGATCAAAGCATGGGACTACACAATCCAAACTTGTTCCCAGTTAGGCATAACCATGAATTCGAAAAGTCTGCCTTTTTGCCTTGTCAGTGTATTACTTTTATAAAAGCAGACTTAGATATAAGACGTATGATAGCAAAACTGCCTCAAGACAGAGTGTCAACCACTCGTCAGCAAGTTTTGTTTCTCACAGAAAAGATGAGAGTTCTGGCAAGAGAAGTTTTACAAGTCTTGGACTCAATGGCTGCTGCAATTACACTAGTTCCTTTGGCAAGCTTCCACATGCGGATTTCTGCAGTGGCTTCTTTTCGCTTAGTGATCTTTCCAGGATTTACCAATGTCACACATGATCTTGATCACGGAACCCTGCAAAAAGGACCTAGTATGATGGCTTGTCTCCCCCCAGGTGACTCTGGGCAGACCCTTTCTAGACCCCCATCTTGTAGCCACAGTGACCACGGAGGCCTCCCAGATAAGGTGGGAGGGCATTACCTGGGACAGACTGTCCAAGGAATGTGGCAACCTCACAAGTACCATTTGCACATTAATGTTCTAGAGTTGAGAGCGGTGCTTCTGGCATTGCAAGCACTTTAAGACTCTACCTACCGGGACCATTGCAATTCAGACAGTCAGTGGTATGGTACATCAACAAGCAGGGCGGAACCAGATCTTACCCCTTGTGTCGGGAGGTGCATCAAGTATGGCAATGAGCTATGTCTTCCCAACGTTTTCTGACTGCTACACACATTCCCAGAAAATCCAATGTGATAGTGGACAGGCTCAGCAGGGCTATCCCTCATGCCTCACGGGTGGTCCCTGAACAAGAAGTTGCAGACTTGATATTTTGCAAATAGGGCCAGCCATGCTGCAATCTTTTTGCTACCCCCCCCCAACAACAAATGCAGCTACTTCGCCCTAGTTCCCCCTCCAGGACAGTCACCCAGGGATGCACTTGTTCATGATTGGCCTCAGGGACTACTCTATGCCTTTCCACCTTTCCCTCTGATTCCAAAGATACTTCCGAAAGCAAAGTCGCTGGGTTGCAAACTCATCCTCATTGCTCCTTACTGGCCTCATCAGATATGGTTCCCGTTTCTTCACCATCATCTTTAACTGGAGCCTTGGATACTGGACCCAGTTCCAGACCTACTGACGCATCAGTCGGGTGGGCTTCACCTTTCCTGCCAAATTCTCAAGCTGACTGCTTGGTTTCTCCACTTCCAGTCTCTGCCAGGCTCCCAAACATTTCCGTTGTGTACAACACATCCTAGTGTCCTCTCATAAGCCCACTACCAGAAGGATTTACACTAGCAAATGGAAGAGGTTCTCTTACTGGGTAGAGAGTAAGAACACTGATCCCTTCACCGCTCCTGTTCACAAGATTCTTGACTTTCTGGCCAAAATCTTTGAAAGAGGGGCAACTGCAACTACTATTAGGGTCCAACTTGCTGCCATCTCCAATTTTCATGCAGGAGACTTGGGTTCTAACATCATGTCCCATATGTTAAGCAGAGCATTCTTACCATATATAACTCTTTTACGGCCCCCAGTAAGAGAACCCCCCCCCCCGGGACCTAAACTTGGTTTTAACTTCTATGGATGTTCTTCGTGTTTCACTGTTGCAGTCATCACATTTGGGTTATCCTGCCAGGGGAAGCCCTCAGTCGGCCCGAATACCAGAGGCTTTAGGTAGTCAGTGGTATAAAAACAGGCAGCCGACCCCATTACATCAGTCTTTCTTGCCGAGGAGCCTGAAGCAGAATACTTTGCATGAGTGCGAGTCGGTCGCTACCTGAGTTTTCATTTCCGAAGTCTTCTAAAGCTAAGTACTCCGTTGGGGATCCATCCTTTTTTCTTGCTCTAACTGATGTCAGAAAAAGTTAACAATTGTCTCGCCTGTGGAAAACAAATATCACACCGAGACTTCCATTCTTACTGTCACCTGTTTAAGCCCAGACCACGACATCCCCCGCTGTCGCTTTTGTGCTTTGCTCAGCGCCAGAACTATTGTAGCTAGATATTTTTGCTCAGTCCTTGAATTCCGATACGGCTTTGGTAAGCCGACTGCTGATCTTCCAAAAAAACATAAGGATAAAGACAGAGAGACTGCACAGGTCCAAAATTGCCGACGAAGCTTCCGTTAAGCTAGTCATCAGTTCTCCGGTCCTCAGTGAGGAGCTTTCGCAGCCCCTGATGCCCGCTTCTGTGGATTCGCAGGCCGCTACTGAGACCCTTTCAGAGTAAGGTATGCCACGAAACTCTTTGAGTAAGGATCCTGCAGATGTCTCTACCTTGGATGGGTCCGAAGCCACTGAGCAGGCACCGGCTTCCGAGGGAGTACTTCACACTATCGATTCTAGACACAGACAGATGACTTCTTTCACTTCTTCAGTTTTTTCAAAAACAGAGTTTCTAAGGCTCAGGGCATGAACCACACCCAAAAAAATGATGACCCAAGCTCAGGCACCTACTCCCTTGCCTCAGTCTCAAATGCTTAAAATGGCGAAAGAGCTTATAATGCTTATTAGGGGAAGCCAGGCTACCCCTTCCAAAAGAAAAAGACACTTGTCCCCAGTAGTCGTATCTGAACAGGAGTCCAATAACTCTGATGCATCTGAATATGAAGATATGCAACCCCTCTCTGCTTATGAGGATTCTGATGCAGAGGAATCCATCCCTTCAGCCTCTCCACCAGAGGACTTTTCCTTTGGGAAACCCTACATACTTTAAGGCAGCATTTCCAATGGGAATGTCAGGACTATCCTCAGTCTAAAAAGAGACTCAGGGAATTCTTAGATCTACCACAGCACAGACCTCTGGCCATTCCTCCTGTCCTGGATGTTGTGGATGATGTTTTTATGGAATCCAGTCTGACTCCTGACACCCTCCCTCCTGCTCCCAGGAAACCTGACAGATATTAGAGAGTCCCTGACTCTTACAAATTTCTTTTCAAAAATCCTACTACTGACCCCGAGGTCATCTCTCAGGGATCTAAAGGAATCAAAGCAACCTCAGCTAAGAATCCCACCCCCTCAGATAGAGATTCCCGAGCATTTTAGACAGATGGGGCAAAAAAGTATACACCTCTGATACTCTTGCTATTAGAGCATTAAATTGTCAGTTCCACATGCTGAAATATCAGCAACATACCATGGAACTCCTCGAACAAAAAATATCTTCTTTTCCTGCTTGTGCAGAAAATAGTTACAAGAGTTAATGCATTCTGCAAGTCAAGTAACTAAGCACACCTTACAATGTGGTTTTGATGCCCTAGAAGAACCTTGCAGGGCAGCAGTCACTGGGTCTGTCACTAGAAGGCATGCTTGGCTTAAGGAACAGACCTTGCCAGACCATGTCAAATCCAAATTATTGGATGCACCCTTGAACAAAGACAATTTATTTGGCACCAAGGCAGAAGAGGCCTTCAAAAAGATGGAAGAAAAAGCTACATCTATGCAGACAGACTTCTTACAGGTCCAGCCACCAAGGTTCAGTAGGCATTGCCCCTCCAAGCACTGGTTCTTTCCTGCCCCCTCCAGGCCAGCTCAGCCCAGACCCAGGAGAAGCACCCCCCCCAGACAACAGCCACAGGGAATGCAGAGATCTAAGCAATGGAGTTCCTCCTCTTCAAAAACAGGGAGTGCAAAGCCACCCCCTTATGGTAAGAACTCACAATGACTTCACACTATCACCCCCTCCCTCTGCCCACCCTGCTTGTGTCCCTAGGAGGAAAACTCTCCTTCCATAGAGGCAACTGGGCCACCATTACCAACGACCGCTGGGTCCTCAACATGGTGTCCCCAGGGATACAAATTTTATTTCCATACTCTGCCAACCCCAAAAGGGTTCCCAGATCTTCCTCCAAACCAGTGGGCAGAGGCCAAAAGCCAAAGAGCATGTTCCTGCAGAACAGATAGGCCAAGGTTTCTACTCCAGACTCTTCCTGGTACCCAGAAAAGAGGGCACATGGCGTCCCATCCTTGATCTATCCATTCTAAACACCTTTCTGGTGATACCAAAATTCAAAATGCTCACCCTCAAGCAGTTTCTACCTATGCTTTGCAAGGATGCTTGGTTAGCTACCCCAGACCTAAAAGAGGCCTACCTACACATCCCAAATCAGGGAATCATGCAGGAAATACCTACGTTTCAGGGCAGGATCTATGCACTTTCAGTTCTCTGGGCTTCCATTTGGCTTAACTACTGCTCCCAGAGTTTTCACAAAATGTATGGCTCCCACCACTGACTTTTGCAGACAGAGAAATATTCAAATTTACCCAGACTTAGACAACTGTCTGATTCAGGCTGGCAGTCAAGAAATACTGCTTCATCACCTGACCTTTGTAAAGGACCTACTGACGTCCCTGGCATATACTATCAACGAAAAGAAATCAAAAGTAGTCCCCACACAAAAAATTGTATTCCTGGGAGCAAGCCTGGACACAGCATCCCAGATGGCATTTCTTACTCCAGAAAAACAAGCCTACCTGACAGGCTACTTCTCTCAACTAGCCACCAGAACCCAGTTATCTACAAGGAAAATCCTGCAAGCTCTAGGGTTCATGCCCTCTTGCATTCTATTCATTCCATATGCCAGACTGCATACGAGGAAACTACAATGGTACCTAAAAAGCCTTTGATGTTAGCACTCTCAAGACCTGGAAACTCTTATACCAATGATACCTTTTCTAAGGAAAGATTTTCTTTGGTGGGCAGTAGTATGCAACCACAACAACGGACTTCCCTTCTCACAACCCCACGCCACCCAAACCCTCATCACAGATGCATCAGACTATGCCTGGGGTGCTCACCTGGACGGCAGGTGTATCCAGGGCCAATGGAGCCCAAATCAAATACATCTGCACATCAATCTAAAAGAGATGTTAGCTGTTCAGCACACACTAGACAGCTTTCAGACCCCTACTCTCCCCGGGGCCTCTACTGATCAAAACAGACAACACCACAGTGATGTGGTACACCAACAAGCAGGGAGGGACTCGCTCTTATCCTCTCTGCAGGCTTGCCATGACCCTTTGGCACACGGGTTCAGCCATGCAACTACAACTGTTAGCACAATTCCTGCCAGGCTCTCTAAACTCACTGGCAAACAACTTAAGCAGAAACCTGCTAGACCCACATGAGTGGCAGCTAGACCTCAGAATCTTCACCCTTGTAACCCAGAAATGGGGCACCCCGAAAGTAGACATCTTTCCTCCAACTCTAATCATCAGCTCAGCAGATTCTGCACCAGGGAACCTCACAGCAAGGCCTGGAAAGTGGATGCTCTATCCTTCAAGTGGGTACACCTCTCGGTCTATGCATTTCCCCCTCTATCACTCATTTCAAGGCTACTGCTCAAAATAAGGGAGGAAAAACTGAGGGCAGTTCTGATTACCCAAGACTGGCCACGCCAGCACTGGTACCCACTGCTGCGCAACCTGTCACCCCTGCCACCTACTTCAGCTCCCAACACTCCTTACCCAGAGGAATGCAGAATTCCTGCATCCCCAATTGCAGACGCTCAACGTGGCAGGCTGGCTTATTCCCTGACCTCTCTTTAAGCTGTCAGCCTAAGCAAATAAGTTCTAAATGTTATACGTGAGGCCAGATGCCCCAGCACTAGAAAATCCTATGCTGACAAGTGGAAAAGGTTTTGCACCTGGATCCAGGCTAAGTAAGCTGGAATGGCACAGCCCTTCCTACCTCTCATCCTGAATTACCTTGCAGACTTACTACACAGGGGTATATCCTTCTCTTCTATTAAAATTCATGACTCAGCCATCTCTGCTCACTTCAGCACAGAGCCACCACTATTCTCACACCCTCTCATCAAGCAGTTTCTAAGAGGGGCTAACAACTTAAGTCCACCCAGAAGAGCTCCTACGCCAGCCTGGGACCTTAACTTTGTGTTGGAAAAGCTCACCCTGCCCACTTTGACCCTGCAGCTTCAGCAGAGTTAAAATTTCTCTCTTGGAAGACAGCTTTGCTTCTGGGTATCACTTCAGCTAGAAGAGTATCAGAGCTACAAGCACTTATGGCTGTGGAGTTCTTCATCATTTTACATGCTGACACGGTCTCCCTCAGGACTAACCCATCGTGCATGCCTAAAGTGGTGTCCAGTGTGGCTCTCAACCAATCCAGTCATTTGCCCACCTTTTTCCCTAACGCACAAAATAAGAGGGAAAGGATTCTGCAGTCTCTAGATGGGCACAAACAGCTCAGATTCTACCCGGACAGGACTAAATCTTTTAGAAAAACTGATCAATTGCTAGTCAGCTTCACTGTAGGAGCAGAAGGCAAGGCCATATCCAAACAATCTCCAAATGGATAGCATACTGCATCTATTTCTGCTGCAAACAACAAGGGAAACCTCCCCCTAAGGTGGTCAGGACTCACCCTACCAGAGCAGCCTCCATCTCTGCAGCTTTTCTCAGAGGGGTCCCCACCAGGGACATCCTGGAGGCTGCAACATGGACATCTGTTCATACCTTCACCAAGCATTACCGCCTGCCTATCTTCTCCAAATCCAGGGCAGGCTTTGCCACTGCAGTCTTGCAGGGCATCCTAGCCAGCCCCCAGTCTTCTTGACTGCCTTCACTCTTTTCTTCAGCTTTCGGAATCAACCCAAATGTAATGACTGCAACAGAGAAACACGAAGAACATAGTACAGTTGTGTAGACTTACCATAAATGTAGATGTTAGAGTGTATTCACTGTTGCAGTCCTGGTTTCCCTCCTTCCATCCCCCTTGTCTCTCTCTCTCTCTCTTTACAAGGAAATTTTGGTATTTACTTTCTACTGGTGGTGTTCCTCCGCCATAACATAGCTCTCTACTGAGGGCTCCTGATGGTTAGGGCAATAAAAACTGATGTAATGGTGTTGGCTGCCTGTTTTTATACCACTGACAACCTGACGTCAGTCCTGGAGCAACAGCAACAGATTCAAAAATACTAAGCCTCTGGTATTCTGGCCAACTGAGGGCTACCCCTGGCAGGATAACCTAAATGTGATGACTGCAACAGAGAATACATCTACATTTATGGTAAGTGTACACAACTGTACTTTCGGCCACCTTTTGAACCAGCAGTATCTTGTCCCCTGAAATTTCTGTCTTGGAAAACCCTATTCTTGATTGCTATAACCTCAGCTAGATGGGTTTCTGAATTACATGCTTTGTCTATTCGCCCGCTGTATTTCACTTTTCACAAAGATAGTCTCTATCTTAGGACCAATCCTTCCTTCTTGCCAAAGGTATGTTCAGAGTAAAACTTAAATCAGTCCATTGAGCTTCTTGTGTTCTTCCCCAATTACGGCAACAAGGCAGAGTATAGACTCCACCAATTGGATGTTCATAGACAATTATGTTTTTATTTACACATGACCAAAGACCTTAGAAAATCAGACCAATTGTTTGTATCCTTTCCTGACAATAAACAAGGTTATCCAGTTTCAAAAGTGACCTTATCAAAATGGCTGTAGGACACAATCAGTTATTCATACGACTTACGCAAAAAGGCGTTTCCAGGAAAGCCCAGAGGATATTCAACCAGGGCCTTAGCCACCTCTGTTGCCTTCCAAACTAAACTGCCTTTAGATTCAATCTGTGCAGCAGCAACTTGGGCAAATCTTCATAACATTATCACTCATTACAAAGTGGATGCGGTCTCCCAGAGTAGGGCATCCTTTGGTTCCACAGTCCTGAAAACTTTGTTCCAGTGAGCCACCCAAGAACCAGGTGCTGGGGACACAGTCCCAACCAGCAAAAATGAAGGCGAGATGGGACAACATAACATAAAGAAGTTATGTACCTACCATAACGTTTCATGTTTGTTGTCCATCTCACCTTCCTTCTTATGTCCCCCCCCCCTTCCCATTTCCTGGAGGTTCGAATGGAGATTCTTTACTGGTACACTGGCTGAGTTTTCTGCTGACATACCAGGTTAGTTAACCATGTCTTGTTTTGTTCCTCTTTCCTTCCTATCTTATATGCTTAGGAGCTTAGCAAGAAATTGTTTTTTTTACTATGTATGTCTAGTGTGGGCTATTGCAAACGAGATCTGGGTAGCTACTGCTAGGCATGTTGGGATAGGGGTTAGCCTCGATTCAGTAAAAGCTCTTGAGCTATAGTAACTCGTCCGAATTGGAGCCGAGGATCGGCTCCAAACCCAACCAGCAAGAAGGAAGGCGAAATGAAGGACAACAAACGTGGAAAGTTATGGTAGGTACATAACTTCTTTTTCTTTGAATGTGGGTTTCAATGCTGTTTCAATGAATGTGAGTTTCAAGGGCAGAGAGGTTTTAATGCCAAGGCTATTTTCATTGTGAGACTGCATTGCTTTGTTTAGCAGATATCTATTGGTGTTTGTGCTGTAAAATGCAAAATAAAACTTTCAAATGAAATCCAAATCATCGCAGAAGTAAAGCAGTATGCATATTACAGTGCTTAAGGTAAAAGGGGCAAAATAACTAAGGAATGGGACATTGGAATGGCTGCAGGGTGAGGCTCCATTCGACCATGATTTTGTGAGGGGGGGAAAGGCAGCAAAATTCAAAGACAGTCCCGGCTGAATTAGATCTCTCAACTGTCCAGATTTTTGCAGAATGAATAGATTTTTGCTTCTTTTTTTTTGGTTTGTTCCTCATAACATTTGTGGTTTTCTGGCAAATCATTTAGGAATGAAGTCAATGAATAATGACAAACATTGAGTTTCAGACGTCATACCCGTCAGAAAAATGCATGCTAAAGCAAGACCTGTTACTCTATCAACTGTCTTAAGTTTATACAAGAGTAATTTTTAGTACTGTTTGTATGTTCCCCCAATATATTTGGCCTTGTCCAGATTTCCTGCATTAAGAGGTTGAGAGGTACATACAAATAAATCGCTTTATAAAATTAGGAATATCCAAACCTCTAAACTGTCCCTAATTTTGGCTCAAAATGTTGCTCTCCCCCTAATAATCCCTCTGCAAAATGGCAATTTTGGAAGAAAACGTGGAGGGTTTACAATTATAAATAACTAATGATCAGAGTTATAGATTACTTTTATTTCAGAAATGCATGTAGATTCTCTTATTTTGCCAGCTGCTTGAGTTAACAGTACTAATATTAAAAAGGTGTCCCTTCTTTGACAGGTTCCCAGCTGTATTGTGTGGCAATTTTATATTTTTGCATCACATTTTTGGTTCGTTTTCATAAAATTGTGGTTTTCTGGCAAATTTGTTTCAAATCATTAAAGATTTAAGTTAGAAAATAATGGCAGACATTTGAGTTTCAAATTTCATACCCTTCCGAAAATTCATACTAATGCAAGACTTACTACTATCTATCTAAGTCTATAAGACCAATACTTAAAAAATGTCCTTATTTTTGGGACTGTGTCCCACTTCTTTGTATGGCTTTGTACAGATTTCTTGCTCTGAGGTTGAGAGGTATGAGTGTCAGAGCCATCACGTCAGCCAGAGACATTTCAAATTGTGACATACTTGTTGCACCCCACTCTGCCATGTAGTGACTCTGGATGTGTCCAAGCAAGGCAAGGAGCAGTTATGCAGTGCAAGTGTGCAGAGTATTCCCCCATCCAAGGTAGATACACAAGTACGACAGTGGCTTTTTATCTGTCCTTGATTTTGCAGAATGTTCTGGTTTTCTGTCATATTTTTATACTGTTGACTTATGCTTATTATTATTCAGAAAATGCATGCTGCCGCAGTGCCGTTGCTCTGTGTTTAAGTAGCAATGCTTTAATGACCATCAGATAAGCTTGTCAGAGACTGTAAGATGCAAGTAAGCTTTAATAAGCATATTGTTAAAGAATTACCAACATTGAAAGCCTTTTTGTTGTTGCCATGCACAAAATACTTACATAACTAGATGACGTATAAACCTTAGGTATTGAAATGCATATGACAGTATTTGTAATAAAGGACAAGATTACAGTATTTTCAGAAGCTCATTGTATTTGTTGGAGACTTGCAGTCATCTTTGCAGGCTTTACCCGTAAACTAAACAGAAAGCTAATCTATCATGTGTGGTCCATAACTTGTGCAGTAATCCTTTAAGCAATTTATCTTGAGCTTGTTTCTTGTTTGCTGTTCATTTTCTACTTTGGTCATATCTTCCCCATGAAACAAGTAGAAAGTTGTTGTCAGGCAACAGTTTTTTTTTTTTTGGATAAGAAACATTTTTACAAGTGGGGGTATCACAGAGATTGCTACTTTCAGCATGTTACTTGGTAATTTTACAGAGCTGAATATAAATTGTAATTAGAACTGCAGTGCAAGGAGAAGTGGTTTAAGTTGAGTGCTGCTTGTTTTTTTTTTATATACTTGATTTTGACTGGCATTCCAGTAATGTATTTAAAAAGTAATTTATTTTTTCATGCCTCACAACCTTTGTGTTTCCATCTAGATATTAAGTAAGCTGTCATGTAGCCAATGCATTGAAATATTTTTTAATTCTACACTTCATTTTGTCTTGATTGGACTCTCGTAATGATGGTTTGGTACCCAGGGCAGTGTATTTAATTAAAGTCCCAGTTTTTGTGGTTTTGAGCATAGCGCCACTCCTTTCTAGTTGGCCACACCCCTTCCCATTGGCCCCACCCATTCAGCTATCTCCTGCAGCCCCCCTTTAATTTGAAGTCAGAAACCGCCACTGACCTAATCGCAGTAGAGGGTTAATGTGCTCTTGTGATTCTTACAGCTATGTTGTTTGGATGCCTTAAATATAGAACCCTTAAAGAAACTGTAGTAGAGTTGGGTCAAAACCTGCCCTGCCTCTAGTCTTGGCATCGAGCTAATAATGCTTAGTGAATATACTTAAAGTTGTGTATGCCATGTTCCTAAAGTAAGATGCGAAGACAGCTGCAGCCCTTGTATACTGAGATCTAGAAGGGCCTCGCAGTAGCTTACTGTATTCATCTTAACCATATACAAGTCAGCCACTTAGAAAATGTCTATTTTTGTTAAAAACGACTACTTTCCATGCCTGAAAGTGATAAAAAGCTGATCAGCGTTTCTAAAAGAATCTGTCCTGCTGGTATAGTACCCTATCTGTGAATGTCTACGGTATGCAACAGACAAGCTCCAGCATTCTGGTGTTCTGGATTAAAAAAAAAAAAAAGTGGAGAAGTTTTCGGTGACACCCTCTCACTATGAAAGGCACAGGTTTTGCATAATAATGCTTGGCAATCCTCTCTGAAGTGACTGCTGCCAAGAACTTTGCATCAAGTCATATCAAGTCCACAAAACATGATGGTTCAAAATCGGGCTAATGTCAAATTTTCCATCATAATTTAAGTTCCAAGCTAATGAAAATCTGTTAAACCTGATGTCTTAAATGTAGAATCCTTAAAAAAAACTCTCTGAACTATACTAAGTCAAGGGAATGTAAGAATTTTTGCTGATATAGAAATGTGCCTTGGCCAAAGAGTAGAACTTAGTAACTTCAGATTTATCAGCCTTAAAAATGTACAATTAAGACAAGCTTGCCCCTGTGACAATGTCCAAGTTATAAACCTCTTCCACTTTATAATTAATGGCTTTATTGTATTAGGTCTCTTGGTTTAACCTAAAATTGTTAGAATTTTGACAAAACCAAGTAATTGAAATTGGTATAGTGTCCTTATCCTGAACAGCTCACACACTTTAAGCTGGGATTCAGAGTTTTACCTTACTACTAAGATATCTCATTCTGAAGGAGCTGAAAAGATGGATGTGATATGAGCTGCATAAGCAAAGAAAAACAAAGCTGTCTTGTCCAAGATGGGTGTCATATGAATACATTTTGCTTCATTTTGTTTGGTAATGAGCAGCACATTTTCAAATCAGTGAAACTTAAGGAAAGGCATTTATTAGAGCCTGATCCCAAGGAAAAGAAAATATGTCCAATTTCTAAATGCTGTCTTGTGAAAAACAAAGTGCAGCAAAGTCCAACTTTGTTATTTCCAAAAGTCTCACTATATGCTGAAAAAATACTAAACCAGTTACTATTAGCATTACAGAAATGTCTGCCAAATGAATAAATCTGCTAACAGATTCCGTTGGGCTGGGAGAAAGACTACAATCAATACCTGGATATGACAGACTGCTTACTGCCAAATTAGCAATATTTCTTGGGCTTTTTGATATACCACGTCACTAAGTACTGCCTGGCTGTGCTGATTTGAAGTGGGTCTGAGTGTAAATTTGTCTTGAAGACTTCTGTCCTCGCAATTGCTTTCTCTTCTTCAAAGTGATGAGAACAGCAGTTTCATGTGTATTCAAGTAACCCAGTACTGGCTTTGACGTCCGAGAAGCAAATGCCAAACAGGAGTGGGCCTAGCACAGAGCCCTGGGAGACTTCACTGGTGACTGGCCTCTTTGTGGAGATGGCCTCACCATTCTAACTTCCTGGGTCCTATTAGTGAGCCAGCTAGCTATTCAGCGTGTTATAAAGGGGTTTAGACCTAGTTCTGTAAGTCTGTTGACAATGCCAGAATGCAGGATTGTATCAAATGCTTTAGCCAGCTGTAGCTAGGCAGTATCATCAATCATCTTAATGACCTTTTCAAAGAAGTCCATCAGATTCAGTAGGCATGACCTTCCTTTGACAAAGCCAAACTGGGATGGATCCAGTGTCTGGAGGTCTCTCATGTCCTTGTTGATAATTTCCATGAAAATGCTTTCCATGGTTTTGCAAATAAGATTAGTCAGACTAATGGGTATGTAGTTTCCAGATGTGTTGAAGGTCCTACCTTCTGAAGGGGGCTGACCATTGCAGTCCTCCATTCATGTGGCACAAAGCCTTTTTAACACTATAGTTAAGTGAACTCCAGTGGTCCTGATAAGTCGTATTTGAGACTGTTCAGGATGCTTCCTGGAATCTTAGAGCACATTGAGAACATGGTCTTGACTTTAGTGAGTATAACCAGCACATGTTCCCCAGTTACAGTTGAAGGGGTTATATTTGAAGGCATTTTGGGAAGGATGGTCGGGGGTTAGAGGGGGTAAAGTTGGAAATGAATTTGTCCGCTAACAAATTTGTTAAAATCACCAGGCTTGGTGAATGTGACACTTTAAACTACCAGTTCAGCATAGTGTGCTGCCCTTGAAGCTTCTGAGATAGCTGTAGAAGGCCTTATGGTTATCTTTCACTTGGGAAGCTATCTTAACCTCAAAGTTGGCTTTGCTTGATCTTACTAGCTCTCTTAGTTGCCTATTTAGTTTGAGGAGAGAGTTTTTATCTTTCTAGGAATTACCCTTCTTGAGTTTTGGCATAAATGTTTTATTTTGTTGTATAACCTGTTTAATTGGGATGCCACCAGGGCAGTTTGATACTGGGTCTAGTCCTGGGTTCATTTCTGGTAGGTACACCAGCCTCTATGGAGCCACTGACATGGGTGTACAGAGTTTTTGAGAGAAATTCAGAATAAGGCTGCTGTGTTCTGGTGACTTGGCAGGGCACTGAATTTTGACAAACCATTACTTAATAAAAGGTAATTTGTCTTGGAGTATTTTATTTATTTATTGCATTTGTTTACTGGTAAAGTTCACTGGCCTTAAAAGAGCCCATTTTCAGTGGAGAGCCGGGGAGAACATAGATACAGAAAAAAATAAACAATTGGTACAGAAGTAGAAACGGTGTTAAACATAGGGATTACAGTAATATATACAGAATATATACATAAAAGCAGGAATTTAGTTGGTTGCCAGATGAATTAAATCAGAGAGGTATAAGCAGAAACATATTAATCAGCATTATTGTACCAGTATCAACACATGATGAAAAAATATTATGGAGAAAATATCATTAGTCAGCAGTAGCAAAAAACACAGGAGTTTAATTATCATATAAGGAGAAGGAAGAGGGTAGGTTATAGGGCAGGTACATAGCCAGGAAGAGTTGAGATGATTTTTCAGTACTTGTTTGAAGGTGGTGGTTCTGCCTGTGCTTCTTATAGCAGGTGGAAGTGAGTTCCACAGTTTGGCGATGTCGAAGGAGTACAGGAGTTGATCAGCAGGTAAGGTAGGCTTTTTACTTTTAGAAGTAGATGATTTTCAGATCTTAGTTGCCTGTTGGGTTGATATTTAGCTAGTAGTATCGAGAGAGCAGGACAATCTGTGGGTCTCTAGATTATTTTGTGCGCTGTGGTTAGTTGGGTGAATGATAGATTGTGGGGGAGTTCTAGCCAGCCTAATTGTTTCAGTGAGTTACAGTGGTGGGACAAGAATTTGCCTTGGTGGCAAATTTGGCTATTCTGTTAAAACAAATATCAAGTTTGGATTTTGCAGAATTTTGGATATTAGTGAGGAGAGGGGCATCATAAAGGCAAGAGGGAAATAAAAAGGTGGTTGCAAGGGTTTGTCTAGTAGAGAGGCTAAGTAAGTGTTGATCCCTGTAGAGCATACCAAACTTTTGGTGTTTTTTTGATGTTATTGTTTGTGTATGTCAAAGTTAATGTTTCCATCTATAAGAAAGCCTAGTAGTTTAGTGTGTGGGACAACTTCTACAGTGGTATTGTCTTGGGCTTGTACAGTGGAGTCTTTTTTATTTAGGGGAGTTGTTTTCTTAGGGGTAAAAAGTATTAGTTTAGTTTTTTTTTTTTTTTTTCGGATTTAGGACAAGATGATTGTTAAGCATCCAAGATTCAGTAGAGGTGAGGGAAGTGCGCCCAAAGAGTTAGTGTGCCTGCCACGTAAGATAATTATTTCTACAATTTCACTTGAGTTTTGTGTACTATTACTGATCATGTTCTTTGTTATGAATATTGCATTCAGTTTATCTGTGAGGGCTTGTATTACTATCATGTACTAGCAAACATTTTCTGCCCTGATAGATAACAAATATATTTAAAAGTGAAGGACTAATTACTAATCTAGAACTGCTTTTCTCCCTTTAAAGATGTTTTTTGCTAGTGTGAGCATTGTTCTATAGCATTCCATGTGCTCACTGCTTGTTTTGCTAGTGCGAGCATTGTTCTACAGCATTCCATGTGCTCACTGCTTGTTTTGCTAGTGCGAGCATTGTTCTACAGCATTCCATGTGCTCACTGCTTGTTTTGCAATCATATAGTATTTGTAGAGCATAGTGACCTGCTCTTTTGATTCTATATCATACTGCTGTGTTTTTATGCCTGCTGTGTATTTGTTAGGAAATGCATTTTCTACTAAAATGCTATCAACTAGATGGTCTACTAAAAGTGCTTGTTTCCACATTAATCTTCTGTATAGATAGAGCGAGCACAGTAAAGTTACATACAGCTAGAGCGGGCGCTGCTCTTTACTATTGCTCCAGCTCACTGATTGTTTTTCATCTCAGATGTTGTTTCCCATAGCAGATTGACAGGATAACTCTTTTAGAACAAACCTCTTATTGTATTTTTATCTGCTACACTTTGTTAATTATTACATGCTGTAGCGATACATTGCGACTGAGGATTCTAGTCCACATAGTTGTGTTAGCTTGGTAGCAACAGGCTTTGATAGGCCAGCTCCATCCCTATTTAACTGGTAAATTGTCGTGACAGTGTTTGTCTAATGTTCAATATTTAAAGACAGCTTGCCTAGCACTAGCTTGGAACTGCATAAGCCATTTTGCAAAACTGCATTGCTAAACTATGTTTTCTGCCCGATTACTGCTCATATTTCCACTCTTCCTTTTCAACTTTTCCCTCTTTTTACAGTTACCCTATCTAAGCCATTTATTAAAAGGGGAACAGTGGTGAACTTGCTGTCATCTAGCAACCACCTTAACCCACCATCTGACCTGCAAGTGTAGGTTTCCCAATTGCATTTGTACTTGGTTTAACGGTGAAATAACTATAAGTTTCAAAGTTTTATTGTAACTAGTAGCATGCACACACACTCACTGGGTCGCATTCTAGGTTTTATCCACCTGAAATAGGTCTCCCACCTCCCAAAGTGTTATAGGACATTTCACATCTTTAATAACAGTTTCTATTCTACCCTGACAACTTTTCTGCCTGGTACGCATGATGATTTTCAGGCTAGCAAAGAATCCATTGCAATTCCTGGCCAGTACTGAACAACAAAACTACTCACTGGGAAGCTGAAATCCAACAAAGCAGTGTTATACAACTTTCTGAACCTTTTTCTACCCTCACAAAACCTCCTTCTAACACTAGCTCGCTTTTAGCAAATTTAGATAGCAGCCTCATGAACTAGAACATTACCAACCTGAGGCAAGGCATATTGTGCAAGCTTTCCACATTTTTAGATTGTCTTTTTAGGGCAAAGAATACAGTGCTCAGCTCAACCCACTATGCTCGGGCTTACTCCGCTCCCCTACGCTACCCCCATTCTCACCCACCACTTTCCTAAAAATTTATAGCTAATCTTACCATGCCCCTTACTCCTTTCCACCTATCTGCACCCACTCTTCTCATTTCACAGCCCTCCCCACAACCCTGCCCCTCTACCTCACAACTCTGTAACCTCACCCTCATTCTCTCCACGCCACCTTCCTACAGCCTCTCAGCACTTCCACCCCACTTATTACTTACCATGCACTACCAGAACTGCACAACATCTACTATTTTTCTACTTCTTTCAATTTATCTCACCAACTACACCTCACTACACAGTTACCACATTACACACATCCATTCTCCAACACTTCAACAACTACCACTAACCCACTATCCCACTCCTTCTCTGACATCTGCCCACAACAATATAACTCATCTACATACCAACATGCCTCCCTCAAGCTCCTAAAAAAACTCTAACTTACCTAGCCCACAGTCATCCTAGGTCGACTATTAAACTAAAACATCTCATATTACACTCTATCACTAAAATTAAACTGCGTGCAGACATCCACCCAAACACAGGTTCCAAATCCACACCCTCACCTTCACTTACTCCATCCAACTCTTCACTTTCTCACAAGAACACCCACCCCTATCCCCACTCCCAAAAACATCCAACTCGGACCTACTATTCACCAATTTCAACCTTTGTAGTATAGTTAAAGGTAGTGAATTCCAAGCCACCTTAGCCACATACACCCCCCGACATAGCAGTTATAACCAAAACCTGGTTAAAGCCCCATATCAGGGACAATGCGTTTACCCCAAATGGCTATAACATTATCAGACTAGGCAGATTTAAAAAAGGGTGGTGGTGTAGTTTACTATTTAAGGATAATTTTAAAGTTCAATTCCAATGCTCCCCACCTGACCCAGAAAACACTGAGATTCTAACCACACGTCTTGAAATAAATCCTAATAAAACAATTATCCTAGCTATCTACTTCCCTCCTGCTAACACCCTACCCATCATTGAAAGTCTCCTTTCATGGGCATCCCTCAACTTCAACCAAGAAACAATTATTCTTGGTGACTCCAACCTCGACTGGCAAACCTGTACATCTGATAACACTTCAAATTTCCTCAATCACTACAATTTCACCCAGACCATATTTCCTCAATCACTACAATTTCACCCAGACCATAAATTGCCCAACTCGCTTTGACAAACGCACCAAAAGACAGTCTACATTAGACTGGATACTAACCAAGAATCCCAACCAAAATTACATATCAGGCTGCCTTCCAGACTTACTCAATGATAATTCCCCTACTTTCCTTTACAGAAAATGTGTACACACTCAATCTAACATCACCTACAAATACATCTGTTGCAAAAATACGGTTTTCACCCTCAATTTTTAATCAGATCCTACAACAATTTGACTGGACACCCCTAAAATACCTCCAACTTGACCTAGCAGTACAATTCTTCAACACTACCTTCCTTGACATACTCAACAATCTTGCCCCAATTAGAAAAGTATGTTCAAAATTTACGCCTCTGCCCTGGTTAACCAAAGAAACCAAACTTTTACTTAAAGTGAGAGAGCCTGGTCAGATTACCATACTACCAAAAAGCATATCTAACCTACCTATAAACAACTAAAGAATCAAGCAAAAAAAAAAAAAAAAAAAAAAATCAAAGTAGACAAGCAAATGTACTTCCAATCCTGCCAACAAAAATACCACCCCCCCCCCCCATAAATTCTGGGATAACAAACCATCTCCTAAGCCCAGGCCACTCCCCTACCCCAACTCCAGTAAACGCAAACAAACACAGATCCTATTGCAACCCAAATCAATTCCCACTTCATAAATTCCATAACCACCCTACTAGGCAATCAACCGAATACACCTCTTACGCGCTCCCTACCACTTCTCCTGATAATCCTAACCCATTCTGCTTTTCTCCCATTTAAACAAGCTACATAAAATCTCTCCTAGCCAAACTTAAACCCTGCTGTCTGGCTGTTGATCAGTGCCCAAATGAATTCTCGAAATGTGCAGCCCCATCCATTGCTTACTCCATATCAATCTTGATCAATCACTCAATCTCTGGACATTATGCACCTACTCTCTGGAAAATATATCATATAATCCCACTCCACAAAGCAGGACCCTCCAATGAACTATCCAACTTCTGTCCCATCGCCATTCTATCCCCCCTTAAAATCTTAGAAAAATGCATCCGCACACAGCTTCTCAACCATCTACTCTCTAACAATCTCTTATCCCACTCACAACACAGTTTCAGACCCAAAAACAGTACTTCCACTGCCATAGTCCCTTTTACTAACACCACTCATCAACTACTAAATGAAGACCAGGCAGTCTCCTCCATTTTTCTGGACATATCTAAAGCCTTGACAGTCTCCCACCAACTCCGACTCAAACTCTCAATCTACAGCATCAACACACCCTCTCTGCCCTGGTTCCTCCGTTATCTTTCCAACAGGCAGCAGGCCACCAAATGAGAAAACACTCTCCCCCTTCTCCCCATTTCTGTTGGCATGCCCCAAGGGTCTATACTAGGCCCTCTCCTCTTCATCCTATTCACAAATGACCTCAGCTCAGCAACTAAACTAGCCACAACTGTCCAATACGCAGACAATGCTACCCTTGTATGCTCTGACCCAACACCCCATGAACTTCAAATAAAAATGCAATCATCCTTCCTAAGTATAGAAAAATACCTATCAGAACATGAACTAATTCTCAACCCAAATAAAACCAAACTAATATTCTTCAAAAATAAAAACCCAAACCTTGCCATGCCCCCTCTATCAACTCAACTCCTCAAATGGTACCAAGATTAAACCCACAACTCTTACCAAACTCCAAGGGGTCACTACTGATGAGAATCTAACTTTTGAAAAACATCTCTCTGACAATCAAAAAAGTGCACATCAAGCTTGGCACCTTATATAGGGCCAAACCATACCTATCCCACAACACCAGGCTTGCCACTGCCTGTTTTCACCTATTTTCTTCCTTCCTTTACGGATCTCACATACTCACCAACCTTTGCAAATCAGACCTAAATAATCTAGAATCCTGTTATCACAAAATTGCAAAGTTTGTCTTGAATGCCCCACATCGAACTCACCACCATACTGTGCTCTCTCAACTAAAATGGCTTGAACTCCCAAACCTTCTAGCTCTCAACCAACTACTAATGGTCCACAAAATAATTCACCATCCCACTAACTGCCCTGCTCTCTTCAATCTTGTCCAACCCAGTCTCAACCCCAGGACCCTCAGATCCTCCAACAAACGTACACTAAAGGTCACCCAATCCCGTAACTATCACAGGGACTGTCTCTACTCTAACAAAATCACCAAACTATGGAATACTCTCCCTTCTGCAATTACTAAAAACCCACACCATCATGAGTTCAAACTACTACTAATAAACTACCTTAGTAATCATTGGCTCTGCTCTTGCCCTACCACAGACTAATCCACCTATCTTCGCTCCCTCCACTGCCTACCCATACTGGCATTTCTTAACACCATTGCTACAATTTCTCCCTGATCTCCCTCTAACTAAATATTTATTTTGTATTAACCCATCTTGCTACCATGCCAACACTGTTATATGAAATTGTTTAAAAGGTTGAATCTCAAATTTCAAGTCAAACAATGCTATTTTGTGTAACATGTTTTGCCTAGCTTGTCTTATGTTATTGTAAGTAATAATTATATTTTAATGTCTCAGAATTACTGCACAGTGAACTAATGCTATATTATTCAATATATATATTGTAATGTTTTTTGGTGCTTTGTTCCTTGGGCCTCCCTGAAAATGGGCCCCTAGCCCAGTTGGACTTTACCGGTTAACTTGTGTGTGTCTTTCGGTTTTTCCGGTTAGGGGTCGCCACAGCGGAACTCCGGTCCGCTAATGATTGGCAGTAGATTTTTACATACTGGCTTGCCGGGCCTAACGCACAACCTTCAACGAAGGAACGCCCATTCACACATGTCACTACACAGAAGACACTCTAACTGAAAATTGAACGGGCAACGTCTAACTGTGAGGCGAAAACGCTACCGCAGCACCACCGCAGTGGACTTTCTGTAATATGCACTGCAAATTCCAGCTCTGAACTTCAGCAAATCACCCAGAATTTATTTATTTTTATTTATTACATTTATTAACCGGGAAAGTCCCCATTTGTTAACCAGGACTTTCCTGGTTAACAAATGTAATAAATAAAAATAAATAAAATTTTTAATTTAAAGATTTGCTGAAGTTCAGAGCTGGAATTTGCAGTGCATATTACTGCAGAGTCATCAGCATACTGGATTACTGAGCATTGTGGGAGAGTGGAGTGAAAGTTGTTAAAGATGCTAAATAAGAAAGGACCAAGTATGGAGCCTTGGGGTACCCCGTGGAAGTACTGAGGAAGGGAGAGTAAGACTGTTGCCATTTGGTGGATTGTCTATTGGAGAGAGAGCTACTGGACCACTGTAGGGTAGGTGGGGAAATGTGGAGGGTGGATTGTTTAGAGAGGAGGATGTTGTGGGAAATGGTACAAAAACTTTGGAGAGGTCGAGGAAAAGAGATGCGATTATTTTGCCAGAATCCCATGTCCAGTTAACTGCATCAAGGAACGAGAGGAGGGCAGTAGTGGTGCTGTCTCCTGGTCTGAAACCATGCTGAGTGGGTGACAGAATTTCGTTTTCAAGCAGGTGGTTGAGGAGTTGGGCATGGATGCATTTTTCCAGTATTTTAGAGAGGGGTGAGAGAATGGCTATGGGCCGAATGTTTGTGGTGTCTGTGTTGGTGCTGCCTTTGTATAAGGGGAGAAAAAAAAAGTCTTTCGGCTTTTCCCAGTTAGGGGTCACCAACAGCAGAACTCCCGTTCGCTAATGATTGGCAGTGGATTTTTACGGTGACGAGTTGCCAGCCTGACGCCCAACCTTCAAAGAAGGCACTCCCATTCACGCACGCACCTACCTGCATGTCTTTAACATCACTCGACCATTGGGAGGACAAGCAGACTACACACAGAAGGTGCTCTAGCCGAGAATCAAACAGGAGAACCTCTTGCTGTGAGGCGAAAACGATAACCGCTGCACCACCGTGGATGAATGTTTTTTTACAGATGTCTGGGACAAGGGATTCTTTAACCGATCTGTTAATGAGTATGCTGATGGGATAAGCTATAGAGTTTGCAGCTAGCTGCAGGAAGTGTGGGGGTAGATTGTCAGGAGCCAGAGTACAGGGTTTTAGCTTAAGTAAAAGTTTTTTTTTATTGTGGCGGTGGGTATGGGGGCGAATCTTAGGTTGGAGTCGAGGGTAGGATTGTTTTCTCGGATGATTCAGTCATCAGCCGTGTTGGTGGTGGTGGTAACTATAGGAAAGGTGGTGGTTAGGTTAGTTATGGTGTCAATGAAGTAGGAACTGAAGAGGGTGGCAAGTTTGGTGGGGGTTTTGTGTGGGACAGGGGTGAGTTTGCTTTGAGAGCCATTAATGGAGGACCAGAATTTTTTGGGATTATCTCTTGGCTTTGTAGGTGGAAGTAGTGTTTTTTTTTTGATGGCTGGTTATTAGACATTTTGCCGGGTTATGGAGTTGCTTGTACTGTTGTAGAGTTGAGGGGTCTTTGTTTATCTGTCATGATTTTCAGATTTTATCCCTTGTGGACATGACTTCTTTGATGAATTTTAACAACCAGCTTGCATGGCTATGTTTTATTAATTTTTGATGGATGGTTGCCTGCCTATTTAGGATGTCTAGGAATGTTGAGCTAAAGGATTCAACAGCCTCATTAAGCAGTAGGGATTTGAGGGGTTCCCAATTTTCTTTAGCTAAGGTTTCAGTAAATACGGATGGTTGGACCTTAGTCAAATTTCTGGTTGATTTGTACTGGTGTTGGCCTGGGGTAGGGGTAAATTTGCGTAGGACATATGCTGGGTGGTGGTCATTAATGGTATTATGTAGTCTGCCTGCAGTGGTGATACTGTTAGGGTGGAACACTAATATCCAGTCTATTGTGAAGCCCCAATTGTTATTTTTGTGGAGTCTGGTGATTTCCTGAATTAGTTGGGAGAAGCTGTAAAGATTTATGTTTTTTGAGGGGTTGTTTTAGGCAATGTCTAGCCAATCAGTGTTTACATCACTTAGGATGATGGTTTCATTATCTATGTTTTGGGATGTCCAGGCAAGTATGTTCTTTAATACTGGTATGTTGTTTCCTGGAGGAATATACAGAGGAATTATACAAATGATTTTACGATTAAGTTTTAATACAGAGAATAGTATTTCGGCTGGGGAGAAGTTGGTTTTCAGCAGGGAATTAAAGTATATCTGCTAAAGAAGAGTATTGCTACTCACCTTCCTCTCTTATGGGGCCGGTCACCTCTTAGGCATGAGTAGCCTGGGGGGGAGAAATTTGGTGTATTTTACACATTTCAACCAGGTTTCGGTGGCTGTTATATCAGAGTTGTTTTGTGAAATCCATGCCTGGAGTTCAGGTAACTTGCTTCTAAGGCTTTGGCTATTTATGGTTGATAGCATGAGAGATTTGCTAAGTTTGCTGGGGCTGGGGGGGGGGTGTATACCATCACCGCACTGGGATTTAATGCTTTGGCAAATTATGTGAGTTATACTTATCAGTTTTTTTTCCTAGAAATCGTATAGTTGTTGCTGGTGGTGTGATAATGGGGGTGTCTTTGGAGAGGTAGAGTTTTTACTTTGGATAGTACAGAGATATTAACTGTGAATAAGCTAGGGGGATGTCAGAGTAACTTGATAAATGTGGGTTATGTGTGGTGGTTGTACAGGTGGGTGTAGGAGGCATGTTGGGTGTCTGTAAAGTTGTGATTATCATTCCTGTTACTGGTTTTAATGGGAGTATACAGTTTTTTTTTTTTTTTTTTTTTTTTGAAGGAGACAGCCTTATGATTGGACCCTTCTGGGGAGGACAAGACATGGGGGGGGGGCAGCATTTTCAAATATTTGTGAGCAAGAGGTCCAGTATGTTGACACCAAATGTGTTTGTATTTACAAAATCCAGGAATCTGTCCCTGTAGATTTGAGGCCATGTAGGATTCCCAGCCCAAAGAGGGATAATTAAAATCTCCCATGAGTAGGGTGTTAAGTTGGATGGTAAGTGTCTCTAGTAGATCCAAGTATGCATTGTGAGCTTCTTGGGATATGGAGGGTGACTTACAGCTTGCTAGGGTATGGTATGGGATTTTGCCTCTGGTGATCTCCACATGGAGGAACGTCAGCACATCGTCCTATTTGACCATCCCAGGGGTATGCCTGTTACCGATGTATATTGAGACACCTCACCTTTAGCCCTTGTCTGTGCAGCTACTAGTCTAAAAGCATGGAAGGCACTGGAATTAACTAACATCATCAGCATTTTAAATTACAATTAACCCCAAATACAAACATATCTACAGAATTGGAATACTGAAGAAAGGACACAATTTAAATGTAGAAATTCATTTTCATATAACTTTTTAAGTATGAGCTATTTTCAGACAGTAAATTCAGGTTATTTGCTGCTTCCTCAAATGTACAAACATTACAGTTATACACTCTGAAAATACACTAGGTGGTGGATGAACCAAGCTGGAAACTGGAAGTGGAAAGTAAGTTATTTAAAACATCAAGGATTTCCTCTAGGCAGGCGTTCTTGAAATGTACATATATCCATTCTCTATGTCCAAAAGAATTCCCTTCTATGAACAGCAGCACAGTCTTTAAAGTTACCACCCTGAAAGTCTGGCAAAATAAAAACTCGTTCAGACTTAACAGGTCTAATACAGGCCTCCATGTCTCAAATTTCACAACACAAAACAACCCTGAGTAGTAAAAGCCTCTCCTTTTTTGGTGCTACGAAACCTATTGTATTGCTTTCCTATGTGTCATCTGTTCCACTAAGCATAAAGCAATTTGTACTGAATGAACGATGGTGAGGGGAATAAAAGAACATGGAAATAACAGTTGAAGCTTTATGGAATAATCTTCCAAAATAGTTTGGATAACCCCTCTAAGTTAATTTTCCAAGCTACTACAAAACGCTGAAGGCTGTATCAAAGTGCCACTTAGGAAGAGGTAATGGGTGGATCCAGGCTGTGGGCATTAGACATCCTCTATGTGAAGATGGAGTGGGGAACCTGACCATACCTTCTTGAACATTGTCTGAGCTGCCATCTGTTTTCTGCAAAAAGGCATAGTGCTCGAAGGAAAATTTATTCAGTACTATGACAAAGGTGAATGAAAATGTCGTTATAGTAGTCCTCTCCTCCTCTCTTTCCAGGTTTGCCATATAAATCTGTCAATTTAGGAGTACCTAAGGGACTTCAAAGATGGCTGCACATTCAGTAACAACTTAATTCTGGTGCTCCCATTGTGAGAACAGAAACTTAGGACAGAAAGCCAACGGACCCGGATTTCTAAGTAAATTTCAGCAACTAACTAGCAAGTGCACTGCCTGGATGCCAGGAAAAAAAGATATACTGAGGACCTGAAGGAAAATAATCTACAAAAAGTAATGAAAAAACACTGACTGGGAAAAGTACTGGAGCTGTTCAGCAAAAGGAAGTGCAAGCTCCAGACATGACTTCCAGTAACTGTGTGGAAAGTATAAAGCAACTGCATACAGACCTGACTAAAATAAATGAAACATTGATGGATTATATCAACTCAAACAATAAAAGGCTGGAAAAAATGGAATAAGCTTTAAACAGATACTCAAATGGGATGATAAAAGTGCAAAACTCAGTGGTCGAAATGAAGAAAAGGCTGGCTGAATATGAGACTGCACAAGAAAAAAATGTTTAAAAAAAATAATAGAATTAGAGGTCAGACCACGCAGAGAAAACCTGAGATTTTCTGCTGTACCTGAAAAGCTGGAAGGAACAGACTGTATTCATTCAGTAAAAATACTAATAAGCAAATGGACTGGTATTCCACAACAGAATTTGTTAATCAAAAGGTCACATAGTGTGTATGCTCCAAACCTGGCTATGAGAAAATAACCTACACCTTTAATAGTAAAAATGCAATCTTAGCAGCAGGAGGAGTTGATTCTGACAAAACTATGGCAGAAGGACAAAGTACTAAAAGATGGAGACAGCAGACTGTTTGTGGAGAAGGACTACTCATTACCAGGCAGAAGAGGAAGACATGTATTCCATTATATAGGAATGTTAAGAAGCAGGAATGAGATTCAAATAGCTGTACCCAGCTATCTTCAAAATATTTTTTTCTGGAGGAACAAAAACTTTTTTTGATGAAGTACATGCTGAGGAAGAAATACAAAAATTTAGCTGTGAAACAGAAGAAGATTCTGCTGCTGCTTCTTCTGGTGACGAAGACCACATAGAAACTGTGCCATTGAAACCTTTTCCAGTGTTTCAATGAAAAATGCTTCAGAGAGGGGAAAAAAAAGCACAGGAGTTGACTAGAAGAATCGAGAATGCACTGGAGATGCAAGCACAGGGGTTGGGAGATGGATACGAACAGGAATAGAACAAGAAAATCTGGAAATATTGGACTTTGTTAAACTTGTAGGAGACTCTAAAGCATATGCCCTACTTCACGTCATTAACATTTGGAGACTAAAATAAATAACTTGGAAAAAGACACATTTAGGATTACAAAGCAATAATTACATTTGTGTCACAGGATAGAACAAGAAAATCTGGAAATACTGGACTTGTTTGGATTTTGTTAAACTTGTAGGGACCCTAAAGCATATGCCCTACTTCATGTCATCAATGTTTGGAGACATACTCAGGAGAGGGGAAGAGTAGGGAGACAGTTAACTGTAAGTAAAACACATTTTTTTCTTAACAGCATTACTAAAGTGGTGCATGACTACCTTTGCATGTAATAAAGTAAAGATTTTTCAGTTATTTTTAAGTGTAATGCGGATATTAATGTGAACAGGTGCTTCTGTTTATTCTTTTTGTTTTTCTCCCACTGCAATGTAAAAACAAAGGATCTGGTTAAAAGAGCATGACAAAAGAAAAATCATTGTGCTTTCTCTCATTCTTGCATAGGGGAATGACTGTTTTAGGGCCATTTGCTTTATATAGTACAGTAAACTCTCTAACCGGAACTCAAGCAACCGGCAAAAAATATCGAAGAAATACACTACAATTTTCATGGTTTGCACTTTCTGCCCCTACCCCCCCCCCCCAGAAGCATACCTTACATTTTAGAGTTTTAAAAAGGAAGATAGGAATAGATGACCTCTCTCGCCAACCTGAAAACAAGTCAAACCAAACAAATAGTATAGGGTACAGTATTAGTCAGGCTTATTTTTAATAGTTATTTTTAACAGCAACTCTCAAGCAACCAGAAATTAGAAGTTATGTACTTACCATAACGTTCCATCTGAGTAGGTGTATTCATTTGTCTGCAACCTGTGGGTATGGATCCGATATCGGATCCGAACTGGCATGGTTTATCCAGCTATGGATCCGAGCTCCTAGCTCCTCCCCTCACCCATAATGCCCTGCTCTCCCTACATGACCTCAGATCGAGTTTGCCCAGTATCAAATACCCTAATAAAGGGTAACACACTCTATGCAGGAAACTGAAAGGCCAGGGGGATAGGAGGGCGGGATGGTTGCAGACAAATGAATACACCTACTCAGATGGAACGTTATGGTAAGTACAAAACTTCTAAATCTGAAGTAGGAGATTCATTTGTCAGCAACCTGTGGGACAGAGTCCCCAGCTACCTGATTCTTGGGCGGCCGTCATGGAAGGATATTCCGGAGCACCGCGGAGCCAAAGGATGCTCTACCTCTAGAAGTGATATCCAGCTTGTAATGAGAAATAAATGTATGAGATGAAGCCCAAGTGGCCGCTGAACAAATGTCATCCAGAGGTATCCTAGCCTTGAAGGCTGCAGAGGTAGAAACTGAGCGGGTTGAATGAGCATGAACTCCATCCGGTACGGGCCTCCCAGAAGCCTGGTAAGCTAATAAAATACACTGGGAAATCCATCGTGACAAGGAAACTTTTGAAATTGGTTTACCTAGATTAAATTTGGCAAAGGAAATGAACAACTGATCGGATTGCCTGTGACCAGCTGTCCTGTTGAGATAAAAACGAAGCTGCCTGTGAACATCCAATGAATGCAGCTTGTACTCGCCTTTGTTCTGATAACTGGGAAAGAAAACGGGGAGATTGATGGACTGATTAATATTTGCTTCCGAAGCTACCTTAGGAAGAAAAGAGGGATTGGTCCTGAGGTACACATGGTCCGGATGGAAGATCAAGTAAGGCGGCTTTATGGAAAGAGCTTGAAGTTCCGAAACTCTTTTTGCTGAAGTAATGGCTACCAAAAAAGCAGTCTTAAGAGATAAGAATTTTAGATCTACAGTGGCCGCAGGCTCAAAGGGGGGAGCGGTCAAGGCCTGAAGAACCAAAGAAAGATCCCACGGTGGAACCGCCTGTTTGACCGGGGGTCTAAGCAGAAAGGTGCCTTTTAAGAAGATTTTACATAACTTGGCAGACATAAGAGGTCCAGAGTCATGACCAACATGATAATGAGAAATGGCCGCTAGCTGAACTTTGACCGTGGAACTACTGGCGCCATCATTAAAAAGAGTGGTAAGGAAATCTAGGACCACGGGAAGGGGTACCATGAAGGGATCTAGGCCTTGCCACTCCGCCCAGATGGAGAATCGCTTCCACTTACTGCGGTAAGTTCTTCTGGTAGAGGGTTTGTGTGCCGCTACCAGGATAGCCTTAACGAGAGATGAAATACTGGGAGTCCTAATTAGGAGTGGAACTGGAGCAGCCAATCAGTTAGCTTCAGGTTGTCCAGGTTCGGAGATGGTAGGTTCGATGGGTGTGTTATGAGATCCGGGATGAGATCTAGAATCCAAGGTGGATTCACTGAGTGAGACCTTAGGTAAGGGAACCAGATCTGCCGAAGCCAGAATGGGGCTATGAGGATCATTCTGCACCCCAACCGAGAGGCTTTCTGAAGAACCTGGAGCATCAGAGGAAGAGGGGGGTATGCGTACAGAAGACCGGTTGGCCAAGCATGCACCAGAGCATCCCTTAGGGAATCCCCTGGAGGAGGGATTAGAGCGAAAAAACTGTCGCACTTGGTGTTTAAGGGAGAAGCAAAGAGATCGCAACAAGGAGTTCCCCACCGTGCGAAGATACGTTTCGCTAATTGGGCATTGAGAGACCACTCGTACGGGGAGAGAATGGTGCGACTGAGTTTGTCTGCAAGGATGTTGGACCGACACGGAATATGCATTGCAATAAAAAAGCGGTTGGTGGAGATCGCCCATTCCCACACTCTCATGGCTTCTCGACATAAGGGGTAAGACCTGGTTCCCCCTGTTTGTTGATGTACCAGACCACTGACATGTTGTCTGATTGAATCGCAATTGTTCCCCGGGGAAGAAAGGCCTGCAGTGCTTGCAATGCCAGGAGCACGGCCCTCATCTCCAGAACATTGATATGCAGGGAGGTCTCCGAGTCGTTCCACGTGCCTTGGACCGTCCGTCCCGCAAAGTGCCCCCCCCACCCGAGGCGGGATGCGTCCGTGGTCACTGTGGCAAGGGGGGGAGATGCACAAAAAGGGCGGCCTCCTAGGAGATCCTCTGAATGGAGCCACCACAAAAGAGACCGCTTGCAAGCCTTGCTGATTGCAACGGGATGATGCAGGGGTAGAGAAAGGTAAGACCATTGTACTTGAAGAGTCCACTGAAGTACCCGCATGTTCAAGCTGGCAAGCGGGAGAAGAGAGATTGCTGCCGCCATGGACCCTAGTGCCCTCAGGACCAATCCTGCTAGAACTGGGCTGGAGTGGAGGATGGCCCGCACCTGGAGTCGAAGATTCCGAATTCTGTCGGTTGTGAGGAAGGCTCTTAACTTCCTTGTGTCTAACCTGGCACCTATGAAATCTAACAGCTGAGTAGGGGCCAGGTTGGACTTTGCTATGTTTATTGTGATACCTAGCCAGGGAGCTAGACGAAGAAAGGAGTCCCTTGCTAAAGATAGTAGATGCCTTGTTGGGGCGGTGAGAAGCCAGTCGTCCAGGTACGGGAAGACCTGCACCCCCTGAAGCCTCAGGTGGGCCGCAACCACTGATAGCACTTTGAACACCCTGGGGGCTGTGGTGAGACCAAAGGGAAGGACCCTGAACTGGTAGTGACTGGCTCCCAGCCGGAAGCGAAGAAACCTCCTGGATCGTCTGTCCATTAGTATGTGGTAGTACGCATCCTTGAGGTCTATGGAGCACATCCACTGATTCTCTCCCAGGAGGGGGAGGATAGATTGTAAAGTGACCATCCGGAACTTCTCCTTGGGAACTGCCAGGTTTAAAAGGGACAGATCTAAAATGAGTCTTAGGTCCCCCATCTTTTTTGGCACTAAAAAGAACCTGGAGTAGAACCCTGATCCGATCTGGTCTGGGGGGATGGGCTGGATGGCTCTTTTGCTTAGCAGATAGCCAATTTCTGCTGAAGCAGCCTCCCTCTGATCGGGTGGAACGTCGGGGAGGGATTTTGGTCTTGGGACACGAATAAAAGGAATTTTGTATCCTCTGGATATGATTACGGAGGACCCAGCGGTCTGTTGTTATGGACTCCCATGCTGCTAGGTGCTCCGAAAAACGTCCCCTGACTGCCTCCAGAGTGGAGCAGTCGGGCAACCCCTCAGGGTTGCTGTTCGGGCCGCTCAGAGAAAGGTTCTCTGGACCCGAAATTCCTGGGAGCCCCTCTGCCCCTGGGGCAGCGTCCACCCTGTCCTCCTCTGCCACGGAAGGACTAGTTGTCTGGAGCAGGTTGGGATTGCTGCGACTTCTGGAACCACATCTTCTTCTGGCCCTTTTGGTTCCTAGAGCAGGACCTCTGGGGCACAGAGAAGCGGACTCCGACGGCAGACAGCATCTTCCCGTCCTTCTAGCTCTGGACCAAGGTGTTGCGAACCATTTTGCCAAAGTGGGCAGAACCATCAAAGGGGGTTCGCGAAGGATGCCTTGAAGGGCTCCGTGAAATCGCAATGGCGGAGCCAGGTCTGACGTCTCGTGACTAGGCCTACTCCTGCAGCTCTAGCGGCTCCCTTGGTAGCATGGGAAAGCAACCGCATAGAGGTATTTGTAACGGACCGAAGAGTGGCCATATGGGTGGAGTGCAATGCTTTGTCCTCCTCCGACATGGACTCTGGGGGGGATGCAGCGTATTATTTAATAAGATCGCGCTGCATCCTAATAACATGTGCCAGATAGTTGAGCGCCCTCACTGAGAAGGTAGCTGGACTAAACATTCGCTTCCCCAAGTGGTCCATCATCCGAGACTCCTTGCTCGGCGGATGGACTGAGGGACTCTCCTGGGCGAGTTCCCTCTTGGTGGCTGCTGCCGTCAACATGGCATCTACCGGAGGACCCTTACTCCAGTGGGCACGGTCAGCAGGGGGGTTGAGGATCCTGTCTGGCCTTTTGGGAATTGGCTCCACGGTGTCCGGTTCCTTCCACGCCCTGGTGGTAATGAGGTCCACCAGGGGGTCGGCAGGAGGGGACACCCAAGAGGTAGATGGGCCCGCTTCGAATGCCTCCAAGAACACGGACTCGTCCGAAGACTTTGGGGCAGACCACCCACCTCTTATACGAAGCATTTCCATGATGTCTCCAAAGGAGACATCCTTGGGGGGTGATGTTGGGGAGCCTTCCCCTTCCTCCAAGTCCGTGTCTTCAGTCAAAGACTCGGGGAAGTCTATGTGCCTCCTTTTACACGTGTGCTTGCGAGGTGCCTCCTCAGGGGGCCTGTCCGAAGAACCCTCGCAAGCTGTGTCAAGTTCCACAGGAACTGCTTGGGGCATCAAAACGGGCTGTCCCAGTGGCTGGGTGATGGAAGCCTGACCCAGAGCAGATGGAGTGCGGGACGGAGCCGAAGCAAGTGCCGGGGGTCCGGATGCCCTGAACAGAGCCATCTCCACTACATCAAAAGCCGAAGGGGAGCCGGCCTCGACCAAAGGATCCAACAGTCGGTTCCCCCTTGGATCCGAGGAGTGGATCGGAGCCGGCCCCGAGCCCCTCGGATCCGAGGGCCCAGTGCGCTCTGACATGGACAGCGCCAAAGGCACACTAAGTCCCTCGGATCCAAAGCTCGGGCCAAGGCTCCGAGAGGTTGGATCCGACGCACTCGAGGGCAGGGTCGGATCCGAAGTAGCCAGTACTATTGGAGCCGACCCACCCCCGGCTCCAAAGCTGCCCGGCTCCGAGCACTCCGAACCCGGGTAGCAGGTTGGAGAAGGAGCAATGGGCTTGAAAAAGGGGGTCGAGCTCCCCCCCCCCCAGGGGGGGGCAGGAGCACTCCCATCTGCATCTGGGCCTGGATGAACCTTCGCATCATCCGGTCCAGATCAGCGTCCGAAAGACTATAAGTGGACCTCGAAGAGGCTACCGAGGTAGGCCTAGAGTACTGCCTCGATAGCCTCGAAGGAGGTCGGATCTCCTCCTCCTCAGGTCCTGGTGAGAAGGTTGGGGACAGGAGCCAAGGAGTAGGAGAACCAGTAGCTAGAGAGGCCGGAGGAGAAGCCCGCTTAGCCGGCGGGGCCGAGACGGAGGTCTCGGCCCGCCGCTTGTGGTGTTTCTCCCTCCGGTCCTTCTTCCTAGCTTCCCTGTCCTCCAAACCCGTAGAGGGAGTATGAGTCCCGGGAGGAGGAGCAGGGGCAGGAGGGGTAGGTACCGCAGGAGCGGTAACTACTAACGGGGCGGAGGCCGAAGCAGAGTCAGGGGGCAAAAGTCCCGCCAAGACCAGCTTCGACCTCCGCTCCTTCAATGCCCTGGGGTTGAACCCTGCACAGATTGAACATCCAGAGGTGAGGTGTTCAACCCCAAGGCATCGAACGCACCGAGTGTGGCCATCAGCAGGGGACAGCTTATGGCCACACTCGGAGCACTTCGAAAAAATCGCCTTTGGGGCTTCTGACATACTTGTTTTTTTTTTTTTAACAGAAGAAAAAAATCAAAAACTAACAAGTTAACAAAGTTAACTACACAGCCACACTGCAGGCCCCAAAGACCACGCACAAAACTACGCTACCAGCGAGGGGAGGGAATTAACTAAAAAAATTTCTAAAATTAACCAAAAACAGTATAAAGGTATAGGGAACCTAACACTTTCACACAAATATATAACTAAAAGATCGAAATAAACCCTTAATATGCAAGAAAATTCCACTTAGCTGTAGGAACTCAAGGATCAAGCTGTCACCATGTACGCGGCAAACTAGATCTGGGGTCATGTAGGGAGAGCAGGGCATTATGGGTGAGGGGAGGAGCTAGGAGCTCGGATCCATAGCTGGATTAACCATGCCGGTTCGGATCCGATATCGGATCCATACCCACAGGTTGCTGACAAATGAATCTCCTACTTCAGATCTACAGTTATCCGGCATCTACCAATCCCCATATTTACTGTAGCAAGTTTTAACAGAAAGCAAGTAAATGACAAAGAATATTGACTATTATAAGGGCTTTTTTCTAGTAAACAGTCCTGTAACATGGTTTTCATGTCACTAGCAGACAATCTGATCAAGAAAAATGGCTTGGAGAAAATGTTTTCTGAAAGCATCCAAGTGTTCTCCCAGCTGGAAGTGCTATAAAAGAGAAGGCAAAACCAGACAGTACTTAGTCACAAGCTCTACCATGTGTTTTAGCATGGATAACCTTTCTTGCTGTTTATTCTGTTTTGCTCATGTCTGTGCATGTGGCTGTCAGTTTGGAACTTTTGTTCCTATTAAGGGGATAAAACTTCAATATTTGAAGATGTACATAGTTTTGTGTGTTATTATTAAGTTAGTAGGTTTTACGGGGTATTGGTGGTGTGTGTCTTTTTATTTGAGGCTTTTCAATAAAGCAAAAAGTTTTGCAAGATGTGACATAGGTTCAAATGGAGATGACAAGAAACAACGGTATAAAAGATTAACCAACAGTGCATGCATGTAACAGAAAAGCTGGAACTAGACATTTAACAAAAAGCTTTTATTTATTTCACATTTGACTGGGTTAGTCCAACTGAGTTTGCAAACAAACCCATTTTCAGTGGTGACCCGAGGGAAAAAGCCCCAGCAAACATAAGTAAAGATAAAGTGACAATATACAAATATTAAATAACAATCACAATACAAAATAATTGTAAAAAAGAAAAGGTTAACTATTTGAATTGCATTGATAGTAAGCAACCCATTTTCAATGGAGACCCAAGGGGAAAGAGTCCCAGCAAACATAAGCAAAGATAAACATACAGGACAAAAACTATTAAAAATAATGCACGTACAAAAACAAAAGAAAAATTATGAGCATTAAGGAATGCACTGATGGCAGTGGTCTAAATTTACTACATATAAGAATAAAAACAAAAAGATGATAATTGTTCTAAAGAAGTAAAATGTACAGACATTGATAGGAAATGGGGGGATAAAAGATAAATAGTGGAGAGAATGGGAAGGGGAGAGAAAGAAGGGGCCATAGTAGTAGAGCTGAGGGTTTAGGAGGTTAGTTTAAGCAGAAGTTATTAACAGACAAAGAAAGTTAGGAGATGCAACAGGTTATGCAGAAGGACAGACTAAGACTACGTGTGGTCAAAGGCAACAGCATAATTTCAAGTTTATTAGGTGGGATTTAAGCTTTTAAAACAGGGACAGGAAAGGCTGGATCAAATATGGAGAGGGAGTTTGTTCCAATTTAGTGAGACAGAGTTTGTAAAGTAGTTTGCCAATATTCCTTTTGGGTTTATAAACTGAGAGAAGATACAGATCAGAACTCCAGAGGCGCCGAGGCCAGGGGAGAGTAGAGAACAACATGAGAAGCAAGAGCATGGCAGGCAGAGGGGTTGTTGAGTATGGAAAAGGTAGTGTGGAGTTGCAATTGTAGGAAAAGGTGCGAAAATTCCAGCCACTGAAGTTTTGTTTAGTGAAAGGCAGTGATGTGACGAGAGTGGTTGGTTTAAAATAAATCTGGCAATTTTGTTGTATGTTTGTTCCAGTTTCTGCACTGAGGTAATTTGGATATTGGTAAGGATGGGGGAAGAGTATAGAAGACTAAGTAACACAAATGCCTGTGCAGGAGTGCATTTAGTATTAGCAGTGAGGATTTTTTTGTTCCTATAAAGTAGTCCAAGTTTTTGGTGTTTTTTTTTTTGATGGCCTGTTGTATGCACAAGTCAAATTTTAGTCAGTCATCAATTATTACCCCAAGGAGTTTTGTGTGTGAAGCAGGGGAGATAGAGGTGCCATCTAGGGAGGAAAGAGAAAAGTTGGATTTAAGGTGAGAGTGTGTCTAAGATAGGAAGAGAAGGAGTTTTTTTTGTTTTTTGTTTTTTTTTTTTGTGTTAAGGATTAGTTGATTAATTCTGAGCCATTTTTCAACAGAGATGAAGGAATTCTGTGTTAGCGTGTGTAGTTCAGAGATAGTATTGGAGATAGATAAGAGAGTAGAGTACAGTCATTTGCGTACTATATTACAGATGAGACTGCAGGATATATGTAGATTGTTGGTAAAAATGTTGAAAAGGAGCAGACCAAGGTGGGAATAATACATAAAAGGTGGGAATAATAATCTCTTAAGAATATGATTCTTTCTATAATGTCCTTAAATGTTAATGGTCTCACAGATGAATACAAAAAATATTAATAAGCTACATTAAAAATGGAAAGTGCAAACAGCTATGGTACATCAGGCACACTTGGAAAGAACTGAACATGTAAATTTGATCGTTATTCAGTGGAATACTTGGGTCAAAAGAAGAGAAGAATACTTACATTAATTGCAAGAGGAGCTCCAAAAGTAATAGAAGAGGGGGAAAAAAGACAATTAATGGTATATTTGTAGTACTAAGGGGCTACTGGCAAGGGACGAGGATTACAAAGGCATAATATTTATATTCCACCGAAAACTGTTATAATGGAGCTAAAGAAAACTCTGGGAGAAATAATTAGCTTTCAGCAAGGAATACTATTTATGGGGGGGGGGGACTAGAATTTGACTTGCAACAGTGAAGATGTGACTGGGGATCCCAGAAAGGGAAATACAACAAAGGAGGGTAGACTTTTAAATAAATTTATGAAAATATTTGGCATGGAAGATGTGAATTCAGCACTAGGAATTTGGAGTGAATTAGGTTCATAGATTAGTACTAGGCTAACTGCCCTTGTAAGCCATTTTAAGCCTAGCCAATTATCCCCTTGTGAGACTCGAACCCTGCACCTTGTGTTTGTAAGGCAAACACCTTAACCATTAGGCCACCCTCCTAACACTGTATTCCCAAAGATATAAAAAACGGGCTAGGCTAGACAGAAATTTATATTTTACAGGAACATGTGCATTTAATTGAAGGTCTTGATACACACCCAATAACTATTTCAGATCATGCACCAATAATAACTAAAATAAAAACAAATGTGTAAATAAAAATGAGACACTTACACTTTCCCGCCTTTATAAGACAGGAATTTATTGAATGGGTAGTGGAAATTATTCAGGAGCTATTAGGGAAAATAGAGACATCTGAAAATATAGCTAGGGAGTGGAATAAAGTTAAAGTGGAATTTAAAGATAGGGTGGAAATAAAAAAAAAGGGAGACATAGTTAAGTAGTAACAAGAATTACTTAGAGAGACTGATAAATATTAAAGTATTGAAAAATAGGGGGAAACCTCACAGAACAAGAGTAGGAGCAACTACAGAATGCTAAACAGAAAATAAAGGATTACCTCAATAATATGCATGAGTTTAGAAAGACTGCTGTTAAGCAATTGTTGTTTGATAACCCCTCTAGACCACAAAAACTTTTAGAACATCGACTCAGGCAAAAGAAAGTAGAAAGGGCTATCACCAAGCTTAGGAAGCTTATAACAAGGAAGATAACAAGGGATCCTGTAAAAGCATTTGGAAATATTGCGGAAAAATCTATGAAAGTCTGTATAAACCAAAGAAATATGGAAATCAAGAAAAGGTACAAACTGAAATGTTTATGGAAGAATTAAATATGCCAAGGCTAGAGGGATAGGAGGCTTAATTACTAACAGTTAGGAGAGAAGGAGATGCGATAAAAATGGTGATGTATAACTAATCTACAAGAAAGTTCCCAAGAGTAGATGGTATTCCTGTGGAAGTCTGGAACCTAGGAGGGTTTTGTTTAACAGTATTTTAAGAGTAGTAGTAGTAGTACCTACACCCTGGAAGAAAGCGGTAGTAGCTGTAATACCTAAAGAAGGTAAAGATCCATCAGATCCACTTTCATACAGGCCCATTTCAATACTAATCATGATTATAAAATATTTATATCTATAATGGCTAATTGAATGGCAAAATTGATGCCAAAATTGATAGATATAAATCAATGTGGTTTTGTGGAGAGGAGGCAAACATTTGACAACATAAACAGAACAGTGATGATCCAGAGGGAAGCAGAACGTGAGAAAAATACCACTGTTGTTGGTAGGTGTTGATGCAGAGAGAGTATTTGACAGAGTAAGCTGGGATTTTGTGAGCAGAGCAATGGAAGCATTTGCATTCCTTGATACAATTATAAGGTTGATTAGGAGGATATATGAAGGATTGGAGGCAAAAATTAAAGTGGGTGGGGTTCTCTCTGATAATTTCATCCTGAGCAGAAGAGAAAGTAAGGGACTCATAAATTCAAGGACACAATTGGTATAGTACTCAAAAAAAAAAAAACGCTGGCTTTATTTGCACATGACATTGTTTTATACCTGACAAAACTGGAAAGGGACATTACAGTGCTGTGGAACATATCGAAACGGTGTAAAACCTTTTCGGGATACAAAATTAATGAAGCTACCCACATATGAATTGGTTCAGTAACATCCATATTTATGGGGACATGATAAAATGAGGTGTTTATGAGTATGGATTAAAAATGATACTGGTGTGGCAACTTAGGATATGTGGGAAGAGACTAAACAAAATATAATACAAAAACTTGAGAAAATGTCATCTCTGTTAAATGGATATTGATAGTAAGATCAAGCAGTTAAAATGTTTTAGTCCCTTTAGTGTTATACACTGGTCAGGCAGATTTTTATCAAACAGAGGAGAAGTTGTGGATAGCAGTTAATAGAGAGCTGAAGGATTTTATCTGGGAGAGTAAGAAAGCAAGAGTCAAGTGGGAAAAGCTTATGCCTCCACTAGAACAGGGAGGACTGGGATTACCAGAGTTGAACAGGTATTTCAGAGCAACACAGTTAAGGCTAATATACACAGCACAAGCAGAAAACTACAATTCAAAGTGGAAAGACATGATGATGAAATGGGGAAGCTCAAGTAACACAGATACTGGGATTTTGGATGCAGACCTTTAAAAACAATAATACAGAAATATTACATTCATAAAGTAGCAGAAGGTCTTCTAAGAACTAAGCCAACAGGGGAATGGAGAAAAGGAGATTCTGCTACGTATGACTGCAATTAGGGATACAGACAATAGGCAAGATGGAGCAGCAATATTTTGGAGAAAACTGGCAAAGTAACCAAGGTATTGGGAGCAAATAACTACAGGGGAAAGGTAATAGAATGGGAAGACACCGAACTTCCTTGGACTGCAGGCTAGAGACTGCCTTTAACATCAAGGACTGATAGAGTATAGGCAAAGAAAAAGAAATGGGGGGGTCCTAAATGAAAGACCAGCACTGACAGAGATTTTAGTAGAATTTCAAAGATTTAGGAGCTTTGCCTGGAAGTGTTTACATAGGTATTTTTATAGCCCAAGTAGACTTCACAAGATTTTTTTCTCAGGTAGATTGCAAATGTTGAAGATATGATGGGAAAGAAAGAGGTAACTGGGAATTTATTTTTTAGGAGTGTAATGAGCTGGCAAACTTTAAAGATTCCCTGCAGACTGCTTTGTCGGAGATGCTGGGTGAGCAAATTGGATTAACTAGGGAAATTATTTTTTGAGCTATGACATAGAACTGGAATTGCCTAGACATGGTAAGGCCTTGCCGAGTCTAATTATGATGGCTCCCAAAAAAGCAATTACTAGAAAATAAAAACCTAAGTCTATACCAACTATACTAGAAGTTGTAAAGACAGTAACAGAGAGAAAGCAACTAGAACTGGGATCTTTAGAAAAGGGTAGGAGCAAATTACATACGAAAAAATGGGAAATGTGGGATCAATGCAGGCAGAAGATGAACAAGGTTTAAAAGAAGGCAGGATTTGAATGAGATATGTAATGGCTGACTAACAATGACTGGATATGTCAAAAGTGATTTATAATGTTTGCAGCTACAGTTGTGTCGGCACAGTTTGGAATGTATAATGTTTGCAACTTAGATTGTGTAGTTATGGTTTATTTTCATTTATGTAAATGTAACATGGCCTATGTCATACATGATAATTTAATAAAGATCTTTCTTGTTAAAAAAAATTGAGTACCACCTAAAGTTTGGACTTTTAATGTCCTTTGGTTATGTAGCTTTCCTAAGTCAGGCGTACCTTCTAAGCGCTGTTCCAACCATAGATGCCCTCCAAAATGTTATTACATTACAGTACGTACAATTTAACAAACTTGAATTTCTCCAATCAGCCTGCAGTTTCTCTAGCAGGCAGGCCCTAAATTATATATTCCAACTGATTTAAAAGTGAAAGTTATCAAACTATCAAAACATTAGATCCTTTCATTCATGTCCATCCGATATGACCTATGGTTCCTTGAGCTGCTGGTCTTATTCAACTCAGCAGGATTAGTGCTCCAATCTTGAGCCCCTTTTAAGCCTTTCTCTGCCAGCAAGCACCAGTGGTCAGAGTGAACTTGTACAAGTATAAGAAAAAAGGATGGAGAGATGGTGGTCATATAAAATGAATATAAATGAAATGATCCAGCATTATGGTAAGTATAGAAGGAATAGCTATGTAAAATCTTACCACCATAACCACAGGTGTCCTTCTTTTCTGTGTTGCAGTATTCTTAACATGTGGGATTCACTGCCAAAGGTAGACTTGACTTTTGGCCAGTATAAAAAAAAAGACTTTAACCACTGCAAGGTTTGTGGGACACTGCGCGTAGGCCATAAAAGTGGCTTCTGTATGTACCATCCTCATAACTGAATGCCCCCGTAAGAACAACAGCCTAAGGAGCAAATGAGGTAAGCATACATCAAGGGCAAAAGACAAATGAGGGTGAAGGTGGGAGGGATAGAATGCTGCAAAACAGTAGAAAAGGACATCTATGGTTATGTTAAGATTTTACACAACTATTCTATGTCCTTCTATTCTTATGCTGTAGTATTCTTACCATGAGGGAGAGTACCAAAGCTCATGAAGAACAAAGGGAGGGGGAAGGAGCAGACGCAGTTTCTAAAAAGCCATGGAGAATGGGTCTAGCAAAGCCAGCTGTAGATTTGGAGATGCCAAGCAATTTACAATGTTTAGTGAAGGTATGAACAGACCACCAAATAGCTGCTTAAAAGACGGTGCTAGTATCCAAACCTTTGAAAAAAACAACACCCGAAGAAGCCAGATCTCTCACAGAATGAGCCTCAACAGGAGTAGAAAGGCTCTTACCATGAAAAACATAAAAAGAAATAGCTTTAGAAATCCAAGTGGAAATAGTTTGCTTGGAAACAGGGATTCGCAGAGCCCTGAGATGAAAAGAAACAAAAAGCTGATCAGATTTCCTGACCACCTTAGTTTGAATCAAGTAAAATCTATGTTGTCTATGCACATGCAAGGTGTGTAGAACTCTCTCACTAGATGATTGTGGAGAGGGGAAAAAAAGTGGGTAAATGAATAGACTGGTTAACTGACAACTCATTCACAACCTTAGGGATAAAAGGAAGCAGTAGGTGTTATGTTGTCCTGTCTCGCCTTCATTCTTACTGGTTGGGTTCAGAGCCAATCCTCTGCTCCGACTCGGCCGAATGCACTACCTCGAAGTCTTTCACTTGGCTTGTGGCTTAAAAGGTATCCCATAATACAGTGGTGTAATTCCCTAGATCTCATTTGCCACTTTACGAGTTTGGATGCTCTCTCCTTGGCTGTGGTTAAGTTTGTTTAAAACTTTATATTTCTCTTGTCTTTTGCTATAATTATTAGTGTATTAGTAATACAGATAGTGTTGTGTATGCAATTTAATCTTGCTTGTGTTTGCTGCTTGTTGGCAGTCGTTTAGTCACAAGACCATTTCTCTCTTTTCCCGTCAAAATTTTTCTGTAGAATAGTTGGTTAGAGTTTGTATTCCCTTGTCTGTGCGTATTAGCTTGTTTTACTTAGAGAGCTAAGTGCACACTTAACTTAGAGGGTTTGTCTATTGTGCTCCTTGTTGTAGCTCTTCTAGGTCCGTTTAAGTTAAAGGGCCTAGTGCCCGTTTAACGTAGAGGGCAGAGCTGTTTTTTCTCCTTTCTCTTTAATAGATGTTCTGTGTTTTATTATAGTGTGTTATGAGGATATTTAAATATTGCGTGTGTTAGTTTTTCTATAGAGGTGCAGTTAGTGCTTACTCTTTTTTTTCAGTATTAGTACCTGTGTTTCCTTCTTATGATGTCTAAGGAAAGCAGAGAGAGGGAACCTAAGCCTTCAGGTTTTTAAAAAGTGCCAGAAATGTTCACAAAAAATGTCAATTACTGATGGGCATAATATTTGTGTTTATTGTTTGGGGCCATTCATCTCCAAGACACACATACTTTCGGTCACTCTTTCAACTCCTGTGTCTTATAGAAAAGAAAGAACAAGCTAATTCTCAAAGGACTCCTGAAACTTCCCTTAGATGAAGCTTTACAGAGTACTCCTTCTACAAATAAGTCCCCTTCCTCTAAAGGTGACAAGTCTACAAAAAAAAAAATCTTCCTCTTCCTCATTCGGAGCCACCTCAAAAATTGGCCAAAACTTCAGAAACATCAATCTCCTCGGCTCCACAGCCCTCAGAACTGAGAGAGATCATTGAATTGGACAAAACAAGTCCTTCGGCTCCTTGGCCCTTGGAGCGGTCCACTAGTAACCGGTCTCCCCTACCTTGAGATCTGCCATACTGCAGAGATCTCACTCACCAACCCTTTCTACTCCAGGTCTTCTAGGAGCTTGTTGGACAATAATGTGGACAGGGTGGTGCGCAGATCTTTGAAGTCATCTTCGCTGGGTAAACTGTTTTTGGCTCTGACCCAAATGGTTTTGGAACCATCCAAGACTATTACATCCACAACTATTCCTCCTCCGAGCCAAGCTGGATCTTTGAAGCCGGAATGTCAGATACCACTTGCTGTAGACTCTTCGGTTCCGAGACCCCTCCAGGAAATTTCGGAGCCGATACCTGCTCTGACACTTTCTGTACCGTCCGTGGTGTCTAGAGGCCGAAGTTCTTCAGTCAGCCCCAGAGGGACACTCAGACCAAAGTTTCTTCGGTTCTGAGTTTACTTCTCGGAGCTTCTGCTCAGCTGAGCTCGGTTCTTACATCAGCCTCTGAGCCGGTCTCCGTGGAGCCGGGGATTTCCTCTGTTTCCTCAGAACCGAAGTGTCCTCGGAGCTGGGGGATCTGCTTTCCAGCTGATGAGTGTGATGTCCTCACCTACAGTTCTACACAAGAATACTGGTATTCTTCCCCCCAAGGCACCAGCTTCTGTCTTGGCATCACCCCATCCACAGGACAGCAGAGATTCAGAGCCTCAGGGAACCCCATTGGGTGAACCTCACTCTTCCAAGACTTCCCCAGAATAGCAGTGTGAGGAGGCTCCTCAAAACAGAACATGCAAGAGGAAGCATATAGACTCCCCTGACGAGTCCATCACCTCTGACACTGACCTCAAGGAGTCAGAATGGTCCCCATGGTCATCCTCTGAAGATATCTCCTTTGCAGATATCTTAGAAATCCTGAAACAGAGAGGCGGCTGGAAACCCATCAACCCTTCTGATGAGGAGTCGGTGTACTTGGAAGGCCTTTGGATCTCAACCTTCAGCCTCCTGGGTGTCCCTGCCTTTTGACGAGCTATTGGAGTTGGTTATTCGAAAGGCATGGGAGTCACCAGATACTATGGAACCAGTCCCTCGAAGGCCAAATAAATTATCAGCTCCATCTGAAAAAGATTGTCTCACAAAAGACATTCCTGTTGATGCTAAGGTGGTGGCAGCAGCCACCAAGAAGGAACTTTCTGAAACATCCTCATCTGTCCATCCATCGAACAAGGACTCTTGAACCTGAATCCTACACTAAGGCACTGTATGAGCACATCCACTCGTGCATGAATCATGCCATCCCAAAAAGAACCAAAACGCTCTACTCCAAAAATAGGAAGCCAATCTGGTAGTCCCCTGCCATAAACAAACTATACAACAGAAGAAAGAAACTGTTGCAGAAAAGAGGAAAATCCCAGGATGCAAAAAACTCCCTTACTAGCCTCAGTAAAAAGCTGAGATCCCTCAAAGTCCTCCAAAGCTAGTTATGAAAATAAAACTGCCAAATATTCCAAAGACAGCCACAAGGCATTCTATAGTTACGTCAATAATCTAAATGGCAATGCTCAGATATGCTCTGAGCTACAACAGAATAGCATTAAATATACTGATCCCAAGGATATTGCCAATATCCTGGAAGATCGATTTAGTGCCAACTTCACCCCCCTCTCACCCCCTAAAGGGCCCATCTCAATACCAAAAGATTGCCAAATTCCAGTAATCACGGCCACACAGGTAGAAATCGCACACTCCAAAGCTAAGAATACAGCATCCATGCGACTAGATGACATCCCAGGCTGTATACTACATGAACTACAAAATGAACTGGCACCTCATCTAAGTATCATGTTTAATCACAGCCTCACCTCAGGCTTTGTGGCCACTGACTGGCACACAGCTACAGTTATTCCACTCCACAAGGGGGATCCACCTTGGATCCTGGGAACTGCCGTCCTATCAGTTTGACAAGCCTGATCTGCAAGGGCATAAAACGCATTATCATGGAAATTATAAACAAAGACATTGGCAACCTTCAAACACTGGACCCCACCCAGTTTGGGTTCATGAGGGGCCAATCTTGTCGCCTGAACTTGACTGACTTCTTCGAATCAGTCTCCAGAGCTGTGGACGAGGGTAAGGCAGTCCCACACAGCCTATCTGGACCTCGCCAAGGCCTTCGACACCATCCCCCCACTCTGGAATCACAGATAAACTTACTAAGCTGGCCATAAATCCCAATATGTCACTCGATGGGTTGCTAACTGGCTGACAGAACCCAGACTGTAAAAGTAGCTGACTTCAAATCCAGCTCCAGACGAGTGGAGTACCTCAGGCTTCAGTCCCAGGACCGCTCTTGTTTTTTTATCTAATTCTCTGAAGTACAGGCCAACACTAAGGGACTCTGGCTAACAAAGTTCGCAGATGACTGCAAACTGAGAGCCATTATTGAATCCCCAAATGATGTGGATATTCTACAAAAGGGCTTAATAGATGCTTGGTGCCAGAGCCATGGGCTCAAGCTTAATGCCAACAAATAAGAAGTTATGTACCTACCATAACGTTCCATGTTAGTTGTCTTCTCTCGCCTTCTTTCTTGCTTGATGGGTTCGGAGCCGATCCTCGGCTCCGACTCGGCACTTGCTTTAGCTCGAGAACTCCTTTTACCAGCTCGAGGCAGCCCCATATCCCATGATGCAAGGCAGTAAGTACCCAGATCTCGTTTGTTGACAAAGGGCAATAACACCAAGCAACAAAAAAAAAAATATATACTTCCCAAAGGAAGAAGAAACTTACAGATGGAAAAAGGACCAGGTCTGAATGGTCCTTAGTATAATAGTTTCTTATACAAGGTCTGTCCAGGCCAGGGGGAAGGAGGGAGGGTCGCAAGAAAGAAGGCGAGAGAAGACAACTAACATGGAACGTTATGGTAGGTACATAACTTCTTAATGTTAAGTTGTCAATCTCGCCTTCATTCTTGCTTGATGGGACCGCGTCCCTAGCACCTCTATCCTGGGTGGCTCAATGGAACAAACTCTTGAGGACTGTAGAGCCAAAACTGGCTCTGTCCCTGGAGGCCAAGTCCAATTTGTAATGGGAAACAAAAGTGTGAGGAGTGGCCCAAGTGGCCGCTGACAAATAGTGTCCAAAGGAAGTCTAGCTTGAAAGGCTGTAGAAGTAGCTAAACTCCTAGTTGAATGTGCTTTAGGTTTTGAGCACAGCTGTTTTCCCCTGAGTGTATAAATTTCAGTGATGACCGAAGAAAGCCATCTGGACAAAGTCACTTTAGAAACAGGAAGGCCTTTTTATTATCCGCATAGGAAACAAAAGTTGATCAGATTTTCTAATTTTTTGTTCTATCCAAATAATATCTAAGTTGACGGTGGACGCCAAGATAATGTAGCTTTTGTTCAGCTCTATCTGAATAGTTAGGAAAAATACAGGAGATCAATGGATTGATTCAGATTGTTTTTGAAGCGACTTTAGGTAAAAAGGATGGATTAGTCCTCAAAGATACTCTGTCTTTGTGAAAAATCAGAGAGGGGGGTCGAACCGAAAGAGCATGAAGTTCAGACACCCTCCTGGCAGATGTAATAGCCACTAGGAATAAAGTTTTCCAAGAAAGATATTTCAGGGAACAAGAAACAGCTGGCTCAAGGGGAAGAATCAAGGATGTCAGCACTAAATTTAGATCCCACTGAGGAGGAGGATTCCTGATTGGAGGCTTTAGTAGGAAAATTCCTTTCAAAAGGCCCTGCAGAGCCTATGGGACATAATATTATGATCTGCTATCCGACATGAAAATTTGAAATAGCAGCCAATTGAACTCTGACTGTGGAAGAAGAGGAGCCTGCATGAAAAATCTCTGCTAAGAAGTCCAAAACTGCCTGAACAGGGGCAGTAAAAGGATCAATATTTTGGGCCTTAGCCCAATAAGAGAAACGTATCCATTTGCTTGTGTAAATCCTCCTGGTAGAGGATTTTAGTGAAGCTACTATGATGTCTCTAACTGGGTTAGAGATCAAAGGAAGCCTGGCTAAGGAAGGAAGTGGAGCAACCATGCTGTGAGGTTGAGAGAAGGGATTGACCGGTGCAGCTGACCGGATTGGTGAATCAGTAGATCTGGCACTGGGTCCAGATGCCACGGCTGCACCAAAAGGTGATGATGGAGGAACGGGAACCAAACTTGTCGAGGCCAGTAAGGGGCAATGAGAATCAATTTGGCTCTCAAAACGGTAGCTTTCTGGATCACCTGAGGGATCAGAGGAAATGGAGGGAAGGCATAAAGAAGTCCCTGGGGCCAATCCTGGGTCAGAGCGTCTCTGGGGGGATGGCCTGATAGAGGGAAGAGGCTGAAGAAGTCTGGACATTTGCTGTTTTGGGGAGTAGCAAAAAGATCGCAACATGGACGACCCCATTCCAGAAAAATTTCTTCCGCTATAGATTGTTTGAGAGACCACTCGTGAGGCATGAGGATAGCTCTGCTCAATCTGTCCGCTATGATGTTGGTTTTCCCAGGGATATGCGTTGCTACCAGAAACCGATGAGAGGAGATCGCCCATTGCCAAAGTCTGAGCGCTTCTCGACACAAGGGGTAGGACTTGGTTCCGCCCTGTTTGTTGATATACCACACTACAGACATGTTGTCTGTGTGGACTGCAATTGTCCCTACGGGAAGAAAGTCGTTGAGGGCTTGCAACGTTAAAAGCACTGCTCTCATCTCCAGGACATTTATGTGCAGATGGTACTCGAACGGTTGCCACGTCCCATGAACCATCCTGCCCTGATAATGACCCCCACCCGATCAGGGAGGCATCCGTGGTGACAGTGGCTATCGGGACGGGGTACAAAGCACCTGCCTTGGTGAACCTGAGACGATGTGATCCACCAAGTAAGATGCTGTTTGCATGTCTGTGTCACCAGAATCTGGTGACGCATTGGGAGTTGCTGGTATGACCACTGTGTGAACAGCATCCACTGAAGGAGGCGCATGTAGAATCGAGCCAGGGAAGAAGAGTAATGGCCGCAGCCATGAGACCTAATACCTTTAGAACCATTCTGGCCTGTACTTTCTTGCTGGCCAGAATGATCCTGACATGAGTCTGAATGTCTGAAACTCTTTGTTCTGTAAGGGTAGCTGACATCCGAACAGTGTTTAAGTTTGCGCCTATGAAGGTAATAGACTGGCAGGGCGATAAGGATGACTTTTCGAAGTTGATTGAGATGCCTAAATGAGAACAAAGGTCTATTGTGTAATCCCTGGCTTGTATAAGCTGATGCCTGGTGGTGGCTGACAGGAGCCAGTCGTCGAGATACGGAAACACCTGGAATCCTTGACGTCTCAGGTGAGCCGTGACCACTGCCATGCATTTGGTGAACACTCTGGGGCTGTAGTGAGACCAAAGGGCAGGGCTCTGAACTGGAAGTGACTGGACCCCAGCCGAAGCGGAGAAATCTCCTGGAGCGTCTGTGAATTTTGATGTGATAGTACGCATCCTGAAGATCTATTGAGCACATCCAGTTGTCCTTCTGTAAGAAGGGCAGAATTGACTGAAGAGTGACCATTCGAATCTTGTCTTCCTGACAGACTTGTTGAGTCTGCTGAGATCCAATATTGGTCTCCAGTCTCCCGTCTTTTGGGGACCAAAAGAATCTTGAGTAGATTCCGGCTCTGAATGGTCTATTGTAACTGGCTGAATGGCTCTTTTTGCAGTAGTTTTGCGATTTCTAACTCTGCAATTTCCCTTAGACCGGTGGTACATCTGGAAGGGAACCTGAGGGAAGGGACTTTCCTCGAAAGGAATTATGTAACCCTTGGATATGATCGACTGTACCCATCTGTCTTGAGTGAGGGAATGCCAGGCTTCTGGGTACAGTGATAATCTTCCCCCGACTGCCTCCAAGGAGGGACAGCCGGGCAACACCTCAGGGATGCTGAAAGGGCTTATCAGAGAGAGGCTCCCTGTTTCCCTGGTTCTTCGGACCCCCTCTAGAGCGGCGTCTGTTGTTGTTACCCCTCTGCCTCTAGGGGTAAACTGACCACGTGAATCCGGCGTGACTCCTTGGGATTTACGGAACCACATCTTCCCACCCTTCTGTCCTTTGGGATAAGGCCTAGAAGGGGGGGGAAAAGGGACTCCAACAGCAGAAAGAGTCTTGCCGTCCTGCTCACACCTGGTCAAGGTTTCCTTCACCTGAGGGCCAAACAAAGCTGACCCATCAAAGGGAGAATTTGTGAAGGACGCCTTAAAGGGATCCGCAAAATCACATAGCCGCATCCAGGCTTGGCGCCTAAGAGCCACACCTGTGCCTGCGGCTCTACTCGCTCCATCCGCAGCATAAGATATTAGCCGCATGGAGGAGTTAGCAATGGAATTGAGGGTTCCTAGCTGCGAAGCAATCTTTTCTTGAGCCCCTGCAGCTGTAGGATCCTGAACTACTTCTCCCAGCTCCTTCAGGATATCTCTCTGGAGTCTAGTGAAGTGACAAAGATAATTCAGCGAACGCATAGCAAAGGTCGCTGAGGAAAACATCCGCTTGCCGTACCTATCCATGGTCCTAGAGTCCTTATTAGGAGGATGGACGGGCACGGAAGGATCTGCAAGTTCCTTTTTGGTGGCCGCAGCCACCACCATGGCATCAGCGGGACACCCTTGGTAAGGAATTGTTTGTCACTAGGGGCAGTGATAAATTTAGAAGGCCTCCTAGGGACTGGCTCTACAGAGTCAGGAGCTGCCCACGCCTTCGTGCAATAACCTGCATAAGGGGTCGAAGGCGGAGACACCCAGGAGGTGGAGGGCCGAGATCCAAACGCCTCTAGGTATACTGACTCATCCTCAGAGGGATTGTTGGTGGGCCAGTTTCCCTCTGTTTCAGAAGTTCTAGGATGTCTGAGAAGGAGACATCCTCAGAGGGGATCTAGGGGATCCCTCTGACTCATCAAAGTCAGTATCCAAGTGACAGACTCGGGAGTCTACATGCTTCCTCTTACAAGTCCTCTTCCTAGGAGGATCTCCCGAAACATCAGGAGAATCCTCGGAAGAGGGGAAATTCCCAATGGGGAAACCTGAGGCGGAGGATCTCTGGGTCCTGTAGCAAGAGAAGTGGCAGAGATGTCAACAGGTACTATAGAGGGAGGAGCTACGGGAAGAGACTGCTGACTGATACCAGTGGCCAGTACACTCTTCATCACCTCGAATGCTCCCTCCCAGGCAGGTCCGAGAGAACCCGCCCAAGAGCTAGGAACCCAGGGACCACCGAAAGGGAAGTCTCCGAGGCAGATGTCGGAGCCGAGCTCACCAGGCCGAGGCTCCAAGGGGAAGAGCGGCTCGGACAAGGGTCCGATGCCACTCACCCCCTCGGAGGAGACCATGGAAGCCCGACCACCGAATCCCTCTAAGGAAGAGGAGATAAGAGTAGGGGCTGAAGGAACAGAAGGGGGTATCCGTCCTCCAGCCGTAGCAGTAACCATGCCCGAAGACTCCAACTCCAAGCTCTGGGATAGAGTTGAAGGAGGAACTGTAACGGGGTGTGGACCAACAGTCGTCTGCTGAGACGGACTGTGTAACATTTGGGCCAGTACCTGTGACTTGAGTAATCTACTAACCACTCTCTCTAGGTCATGATCTGACAACCTGGAGGACCTTGAAGATCGGCTCCGATGGCTCCGTTCCGATAGAAGAGGTGAAGCCGGAGCCGAAAGTATCGGCTCCAAGGAAGGAGACCTCGACCTCTTCCTGGAATGAGCCATCGGAGCCGATACTATCGATCCTGTCGGAGCCGACTTCTCGGAGCCGACAGAACGCCTCGATGTATCGGCTCCAGCCGGAGCCGATACAGCCACCAAAGTAACGGTGTCGGAGCCGATCGGAGCCGACACCGATGCCTGTGCCACATGGGTGTCGGAACCGATCGGAGCCGACATCGGCGGACAATACAGATTCGGCACCGATAGCCATCGGTGCCGAAGGCTTTGTCATCCAGAATCGCTCCAGCCGGAGCCGATCTCGACTCAGTACGAGTCGGAGCCGAGGCCGCAGGCTTAGATACAGAAGCCTGGGCCTTGGCAGGTTTTGTTGATTTTGATGGAGCCGACTTAGCCGGAGAGCCCTCCGGCTTAAGAAGGCCCCTAAGAATCAACTTGTTACGTCTCTCCTGCAGGACTCTCTGGCTGAAGGAGCGACAAATAGCACAGGAGTCCTGCAGGTGAAGAGGGCCCAGACAATACAGGCAAGAAGTGTGACCGTCTGTCAGACATCTTCTGACAGCACGAGTCACACTTCTTAAAACCTGAGACCCTCTCCTTTGACATGGTGCCGACACAACACACAGACACACTAGTCAAAATTAAATTAAACAAAAATACCAAGAGGTGTTCTATAAAACACCAACACACACACCCTAACAGGGGGGGGATGGGATAGGGAAAATTGACTAACAAAAATTTAAAAGAGACAGGGAATTTCTGTCAGAAAAGGGTAGAAATAAATTTAAACTATCAAAAATTAGTTTTAAACTAAAAAGGGGCTTGAAAAAATCACAAATGTGAACTACTTACCAGGAGCTGGTAAAGAGAAGACCTCCCAAGCGAAGCGGCAAACGAGATCTGGGTACTTACTGCCTTGCATCATGGGATATGGGGCTGCCTCGAGCTGGTAAAAGGAGTTCTCGAGCTAAAGCAAGTGCCGAGTCGGAGCCGAGGATCGGCTCTGAACCCATCAAGCAAGAATGAAGGCGAGATTGACAACTTAACATTGTATAGTTATCCCCTCTGGGAAAAACCATGTACCCATGAATTACCACATATGTGGCAGTACACTAAACACCAAAAGTGTGATGAGAGGACTTCGGGACACAGGTGGACAGTGGTCTCACCTTTGATAACCACATCGCCACAATAGTCAGGAAATCCTACTATGTGGCAAACCTCATCACTAGGGGCTTTTCATCCAAAAAAAAAGGAGGTCATTGTCCCACTGTACTCATCCCTCTTTAGACCCATTATAGAGTATAATGCCCCGTTTGATATGTACCTCACAAGACATCTGCAACAGCTGGAAAGGCCACAGAAATACCTCACTAAAAGAATCACAGGCGTAAAGCAAATGCCCTATGCTGACCATCTAAAAAAACTCCAGCTATACTCTGTGGCATATCGTCTACTCAGAGGTGATCTCTGCTTAACATACAAGGCCATGTCAAACCCTGAGCTGTTGGACATGCTCCACTTAAAGAAATCCCAATCCCTCAGAGCCACACACTCCAGGGATCTAAACCTAGTCATCACAATGAACAAAACATGCTAGAGGGATAGCTTCTTGATTCAGAGACTCCCCATACTCTGGAAAAGACTGCCCATACATGTCAAGCAGAGCGCCTCCTTGGCCCTCTTCACAAGGAACCTTGACGATTGGATGGGAGATAGGAAATTCACCCCGGGGATCATGTCAGTCACCCTGCTAGACAGAGGTCAAGGGAAGTAAATATTGTGGAAAGAAATACCCAGGGAATTGTTATGGCTAGGCTTGTATAGGCCCTAAGGCCGATAACCTAGTACCAACCTATGGACAGATACGGGAAGCATATTTTTTCATCACCTACTTTCACCCTTAGATCGCTGAACTACCTTATGCACTTTACGAAACTACAGATAGCTCTCATGAAGGAGTGCGGAGATACTCTCCAAAGTTCGTTAGCTGCAGGGGGGTCTCAGAAAAGGTGATCTCTCAGCCAACTACCTTAAATTCCATTGTTAACTCTTCCATGAGACTGATATCCTATGCAGCAGATGGAGCGAGCAGGGCAGCGGGTTCAGGAGTTTCCCCAAGGAGACACTTCTGGATGCACTTGTGTAACTTTGCGGAACCTTTCAAGTCTACTTTTGTCAATGCCCCTTTTGATGGTTCCAAACTCTTTGGACACAAAGTCAAGGACACACTCACCAGACATGAGCAGGAAGGAAAAACTCTCTGGCGATGGAGTACATTTTTATGTACCCTCAAGACCTTACCCTAAAGGTCAGAAGAGTGGGAAAATGTGGCTCAAAATATCCCAGGGAGTTTTTCAGGACATACGAGGTGAACTCTTCCCCAGGGGCAGAGGGGGAGGCAATAATGGTAGGCGTCATCCACGAGGCAGAGGAGGTCCACAAAACCAGGGTGACTGTGATTCCTTTTGCGGCCGGCCCTGCTCCTGAAAGGAGGCCATTCTGCTCTACTCTGGAGGCAGTTGGGAGGTGGTTAACTTTGTACCCAGAAGCCTGGCGAGATATCACAAGAGACAAGTTTGAGAGTACTTTTGTTGAACTTTACGCTGATTCAATTTGGTTACAAGAGACAAGTGGGTACAAAGTATAATATCCAGAGGTTATTCCATTCCCCTTTGCCATCCTGTCCCACAGATCAAAACAATCCCAGATGTTCCACCCAAAGGGAACAAGCAACTATAGAAATTCAAAAGTTGCTAGACAAGAGAGTCATCCAAAAAGTCCCCGCAAACCAAATAGGATTTAGAACTTACTCAAGATTCTTTTTAGTGACAAAAAGAACAGGGGACTGGAGACCCATATTGGATCTCAGGAATCTAAACGAATCTGTGAAGAAGTCCAAGTTCCACATGGTGACACTGCAGTCAATTCTTCCCTTTTTACGGAAAGACGATTGGATGTGCTCAATAGACCTCCAAGATACATACTACCACATAAAAGTGGACAGAGCATCAAGGAGTCATTTACACTTCTGGATGGGAGCCAGTCATTATCAGTTTTGAGCACTGCCCTTTGGTCTCACTACAGCTCCCAGAGTTTCACCAAATGCATGGCAGTAGTTACGGCAAACTTAAGACATCTAGGATTCCAAGTGTTTCTGTACCTATATGACTGGCTCCTAACTGCCACCGCCAAGCATATACTTCAACAGGCAAGAGACACCACACTACAAACCTGCTCTCAGGCATAACAGTGAATTTAGAAAACTCTGCCTTGTTGTCCTGTCAACATATTACGTTCACAGGCGTAGATCCTGACACCGTTTCCATGACGGCACTACTGCCTCTTGACAGAGTTTCTGTTCTCAAACAGCAAATAGCCGACCTTCTACCCAGAAACATGGTGAAACCAAAAACAATTTTGAAAGTCCTAGGAAGCATGGCATCAGCTATCACCCTAGTTCCCCTAGCCAGGATGCATATGAGAATTCTTCAATGGCTCCTTTTTGCTCAGTGGTTATTACAAGAATTTCCCATGTCTCACCAAATCAGAATTACAGAGTCATGCGAGAGAGATCTTCTATGGTGGCTTTGGTCCAGCCATGTGACCATCAGATGACCTTTTGTGCCACAACAACCCACAGCTACAGTGACCATGGATGCCTCCCAGATAGAGTAGGGAGGGGGCATTATCTGGGAATAACAGTCCAAGGCACATGGCAAGAACACGAGGCCCATTTGCACATCAATGTTCTAGAGATGAGAGCAGTGTTTCTAGCATTGCAAGCATTCCAGGACTCTCTTCCACTAGTAACGATTGCAAAACAGTCAGACAACATGTCGGTAGTCTGGTACATAAACAAGAACCAGATCATACCCTCTTTGTCGAGAAGTGGTGAGAGTATGGCAATGGGCAATCTCTTCCTAATGTTTTCTGGTAGCAACACATACCCCAGGGAAATCCAACGTGACAGTGGACAAACTCAGCAGGCAGATATGAATGCCTCACGAGTGGTCTCTAAACCAAAACATAGCGGAAAATATTTTCCGAAAATGGGACCAACCTTGCTGCGACCTATTTGCCACTCACATGAATACCAAATGCAGCAGCTACTTTGCCCTAGTTTCCCCTATGGGGAGACACAGAGAGATGCACTTGTTCACGACTGGCCCTCAGGACCTACTGTATGCCTTTCCCCTGAAACCCAACGTCATTCAGAAAGCAAAATCCTTAGGAAGCAGGCTGATTCTCATTGGTCCATATTGGCCTCATCAGATTTGGTTCCCCTTTCTCTGGCCTCACCTACAGGAGAAACCGGGGTTCTGGACCCAGTTCCAGACCTTCTCACCCATATGTCAGAAACACTTCATCCTGCTCTCCAAACCTCAATTTGGCAGCATGGCTGCTCCACTTACAGACTTAGTCAGGCTTCAAGACTTCACACCAGCAGTAACACACATTTTGGTATCTTCTCACAAGGCTTCTACCAGGAAGTTATATTCTAATAAATGGAAGAGGTTCTCCTACTGGGCAAAAGTAAGAAACATTGATCCCTGTTCTGCCCCAATTAGTTCAATTTTAGAATTTCTTGCAGAATTTTTTTAGCAAGGTTCTGCCGCAGCTACAATTAGAGTTCAACTAGCTGCAATTTCTAATTTTCACATTGGTAAATACACTCCTAACCTGATGTCACACAAATTGTGTAAAGCATTTTTAAAAGGCATTTTCTTATTACTGAGGCCTCTCATACAAGACTCACCTAACCTTACCTCCCTTTGAACCTTCATCATCATGTGATCTCAAATTTCTCTCTTGGAAAACTATTTTCCTAGTAACCAATACATCTGCAAGAAGAGTCTTGGAATTGCAAGCTCTATCAATCAAGCCATCACACTTGATTTTCCATAAGGATAGAGTATCTCTGCGAACTAATCCATCTTTTGTGTCAAAAGTTTGTTCTCAAACCAATCTGAATCAATCAATTGAGCTCCCAGCATTTTTTCCTAATCATAGCAACAAGGCAGACTACAAACGTCACCAATTGGATGTGCATAGGCAACTTAGATTTTACCTGCATAGAACTAAAGATTTTAAGAAAACAGACCAATTGTTCATCTCCTTTTCAGAAGTTAAAAAGGGCATGCCTGTTTCAAAAGTTACACTTTTAAATTGGCTCTCAAATTGCATTACCTGTATATACACCTCAAATAACAGGAAATTACTATTCAAAGTTAGAGGCTACTCCATTAGAGCCTTAGCAACATCCTCTGCTTACCTAGCCAGATAACTAATGGACAGTATTTGTGTCGCTGCTACGTGGGCAAGACTCCATACTTTTATTACTCATTATAAAGTTGATTTGGCCTCCAGGGACAGGGCTTCCTTTGGTTCCACTGTGCTCAAAGGTATACTCCCATGAGACACCCAGGAAAATGGTGCTAGTGATGCTGTCCCATCCAGTAAGAATGAAGGCGAGATAGGACAACATAACATAAAGAAGTTACGTACTCACCACAATGTTCCATGTTTGTTGTCCATCTCACCCTTCATTCTTATGACCCTCCCACCTTCCCCCAGCAAAGGGCTCCTACAGGACTTAGATGAGAGATCTTTCTTCTTAGTGAAGGAGCTCCTCTGAATGTCCTTGTTATTTCTATACCTGATGTTGCATGACAAATGTAGACACACTGTTATGATTAGCAGCAAACAAGATCTGGGGAATTATACCACTGCATGATGGGATACCTATTCAGCCAAGAGCCAAGTGAAAGACTTCGAGCTATTGTATTTGGCCGAGTCAGAGTCGAGGATCAGCTCCGAACCCAACCAGTAAGAATGAAGGGTGAGATGGACAACAAACATGGAACATTATGGTGAGTATGTAACTTCTTTTTTGCAAGAAAACCCCATCCTTATGGAAAACCAGGAAGGGAGGAGAAGCCATTAAGGCTTGAAGTTTGGACACCCTCCTAGCTGAAGTGATGGCCAATAATAACACAGTCTTCCAAGTACAGTGTTGCAAGGAAACTGTAGCTGCAGGTTCCACTGGAGCCACAGTGAGTTTTTCCAAGACAAAATTGAGATCCTACTGGGAGGGCTAATGTGAAGGACACCTTTAAGGAAGAATTTACCCTCCAATTTGGAGGGCAAAGGAGGAGACAAAGGCAGCCAAGCAGAAATGGCTGATACACAAGCTATCACTGAGGAATAAGCCAAACCAGCCTTCAGCAATTCACACAAGTATGATAAAACCAGAGGTACATTCACAGAAAGCGGGTTCAGTTTACGAGAAAGACACCAGATGATCATCTTCCATTTGGATAAGTGGAATTTCCTGGTATTGGGTTTTCTGCCCTCCTGCAGAATCCTAAGCACGTCATCTGAAAAGAGGTGTCTGAAAGGAATCAGAAGCCTATCACCCACAGTGTCAGATGCAGAGTTGACAGGTGTGGGTATATGAGAGATCTATTGTCTTGTGTGAGAATATCCACCCTGTGAGGTAACTTGTGATGACTGCCCTTGGCTAAATGCAGAACAGGGAACCAATGCTGTCTTGGCCAAAAGAGAGACACCAGCAAGATTTTTTGGTTTGTCCTGCTAAATCTTCAGCAGAACTTTCTGAATAAGAGAGAAGGGGGGAATGCACAGAGAAACATCCCTCCTTCCATGAGGAAATAAAGGACTCCACCATCCACACCAGAGGGTCTGGAATTCTGGCACAAAATTCTGGAAGTTGTCTGTTCAAAGGGGAGGCAGAGAGATCTACTTGAGGACTAACCCAGCAGTGGAGAATCTCCAGAAACACATCCCTGTGAATCATCCATTTGTGGGACTGAGCCATGTACCTGCTCAGAGTGTCTGCCACTACATTCTGATTTGAGGAGATGTACACTGCCTGAAGGGAGACCTGGTGTGCCCCCCCCCTTTTTGTTTACATACCAAAGAACTGTGGTGTTGTCTGTAAGCATTTTTAGAGGGCCTGGACAAAAAAAAAGAGACTGAAAGGTCTGTAGAACCAATAGCAAGGCTCTCATCTCTTTTATGTTTATGTGCTCCTTCCTTTGAGAAGGGAACCAAAGGCCTTGAACCTTCCAGGATGCAAAGGCTGCCCCCAACCCAAGTCTGTGAACAATACCTGAATTGGAAGAGGAGGATGCAGAAGGCCTGAGTTCAGGGAAATTTGCTGAATCCACCAAAGTTCTCTTTTCAGACAAGGAAGAAGAGGGCCAACAAAGTCCAGTGGGTACGCATGTTGGCTCCTAACTGACTTGAGGTACCACTGAACTTTCCTCATGTGAAGTCTGGCCAGAGGTAAAATGGGGAAGGTGGATGCCATGAACTCTAGAAGGTGGAGAAACTCCGTGGCTGTAAGAGACTGCAGAGGGAGAAGGTCCTAGAAGAATTTGCTTAGAGACTGAATTTTTGGAGGGGCAGGGAGGTCATCAATCTGTTTGGATTCTGCACCCCAGGAAGATGTGGTCTTGTAAAGTGGTGAGGAAAGAATTTTGGAAGTTTATTGTGAAACCCCATCTTTGAAGAAAGGAAATAGTGAAATGGAGATTCTGTTTCAAGGTCTCTGGAAGGAGTGCTTGCAGCAGGAGATCGTCCAGATATGGAAAGATCTGTACACCCTGGAGTCTGCAATAAGCAATCACAGGATTCAAGCATTTTGTAAATAACCTTGGTATAGTAGAGAGACCAAAGGGCAAAGTAGAGAACTGAAAATGTGATGAAGCAACAGAAAAATGCAAATATTTCCTGAAAAGGGGTGAATGGGAGTGTGAAGGTAAGCATCCTTCATGTCCAGGAAGACCATAAAAGCTTGTGGAAGGATGAGGGGAAGCAAGGTAGTCAGAGAAAGCATCTGGACGTTTGCAAACTTTAGGAAGGTGTTAAAGTGTGAAAGATCCAAAATGGGTCTCCAAGGGCCATCTTTTCTGGGAACCAGAAACATCTTTTTTGGTGCAGTGGAACTTCTTGAATAGTTTCCTGGAATTTTGATACCTGGAGCATCTCTGGAAAAAAATTATAGTTGCTCTGGAGGTGGCTGAGGAATACCCATGAAAGGTGGAAGTGTTTCCCACACCATGAAATACCCTTTGTGGATAATGGAAAGGGCCCATGAATCTTGAGCAATTTTCTCCCAGATTGGAAGGGACAGAGAAAGATGGAGAGAGAGGGGAAAGTGGCTGAGAAAAAGTTGGTAGTCGTAGACTACCTACCCGACTTGTCTGGAAAAGGCTGTTTTTGAGCAGGAGCAGGCTGAGAGGGTTTGGAAGCAGTAGGTTTCCTAATATCCCTCTTACTTCTGGGAGAAGTGCAAGACTGCTTCCTAACAAAAGGAGTAATTACTTTTCGATTTAAGAATGGAGACACAAAGATGCTTTTTAGGTCTTGTAATTATTTGCCTTTCTCCTGCAAAGACTTGTACAAGTCTGTTGCTGCAGCCCCAAGCAAAGCTTTATTACCTAAGGGAGCATCTAGTAATTTAACCTTAAAGTCGTCTGGAAGTGGTTGAAGTCTCAACCAAGAGAATCTCTGCAAAACAGAGCCAGATGCAGCTGCTTTAGCAGATGCTTCAGCTGCAACACAGCTGCATTTAATGGAGTGGCATGCCACCTGGGAGGAAACCCCCACAAGTGATGAAAGCTGTGACTTATCCTATGACTCAAGAGAGTCAGGAAGAAGCTGAGTAGCCTGTGAAAGCAGAGCCAAAGCATACTTGGTCATATGTGTTTGGTAACTGACGGCATGGAAAACTAGGGTGGCCAATGTATAAACCTTTTTTTTCCAATCTTTCCATGATCTTACTCTCTTTATCTGAAGGGAGAAGAGAAGTGGATGGCAATAGTCTAGAAGGTTTACCAGCAGCCACAGAAATGGTCACTGGATCTGCTGATGGACATTTGTAAATAAATTTACAGTCCTCTGAGATTTTATAGAACTTTACAGAACCTATCTGGCCTTTTATGAGCAAGGGGGTGAGAGGCTGGAGTCTTTGATGAAGAAGATAAGGCTTCATAAAAAGCTGGTAAAACCTGAGGCACAGCAGGTGGAGAGGGAGAATCCTTTTGAAGCAAGTCACAGTACCTTTTCTGTACCTCAGAAACCTTTGAGCAGTCCCACTTAAAATACTCCCTCATCATGGCAATAGTCTCCCCAAAGGTGATATCTTCACCAGGAGAATCTGTGCCATTAGACTCTTCCTCAAGGGAAGCATACTCCAAAGGGGAGGTAATCTGAGCAGAGTAGTCCAAGGATTCATCCTCTGAGGAATCATCTTCTTCAGAAGAATCCTGCACTCTGATCCTTTTCTGTGCTGAAGTTGTTAAAGGAATACGAAGGCAAACCCCTGAGGGAGGTTTACGGGCCATAAAGGCATTTAACAAGCATTGTGTTTGAAAACTAGCCAATCAAGCAGGTGGACCCTGAGGAGCAGAACATGTTTGGTTTTTTGCTTCTTTTTAAAAGGTACATCAGCCCTGGAGGGGCTACGGAGGCAGCGTCTGTGGTCATAGCTGCTACTGTGAAAGGTGGAATACAGGGTCTGCCAATGTGAATAAGAGGGAAGTTTAGCCACCACCCCAAGTGATTCCTGCATGAAATGATTATCAGCATCAGCTTGTAGAGAAGATACAGAAGCTGAAACCACAGGGCATGTAGGGGCCATTGTATTGTTTTTATATGGTACCATGCAAACTGAACCATTAGCAGAAAAGACAGCATTAATCGTACAACTCTGATAACCAAATTGGTGGTAGGGAATGCCACCTGAAGAAAAGTTAGCATTACCTACCTTAAAGTCTGAATGCTGTCTGGCAGAAGGGAAACTATAGACTCTGTAATGTCTAAGAGACTACATATGTAGGTTTTAGTAGTTTTCAGCCATACAATATGGCTCATATATTTTTCATTTTAGAATAATCATAGTTCTCTTTTTTTTTTTTTTTAGAATACTTATCTACTTTTTTAGTTTTCAGTTTTTATGTCTAATTGCTTCAAAAAAACAAACATGCAAAAAAAAAAAATAACTCTGATTACATAGAAAAAAATGGAATGTGCAGATGTTACTAGCGGGCAACCAATCTACCATGTTGTTGTTGTTGTTCTTTTTCTTTCGGCTTTTCCCAGTTAGGGGTCGCCAAAGCGGAACTCCAGTCCGCTAATGACTGGCAGCAGATTTTTACGGTGCTGAGGTGCCAGCCTGATGACCAACCTTCAACGAAGGCACGCCCACTCACACGTCTTTCGAATGCCACTTGACCGCGGGGAGGACACGCAGACTCCACACAGAAGGCGCTCCAGCAGAGAATCGAACGGGAGACCCTCACCCATCTAACATAAACACACAAATTAATATACTTGGAAGAATATCCTCTTAATGAAAAGCCTTCTGATAAAGACGATCAAATAAATTCTTCTAAACTCAAAACTATAAACTACAGTGATAAATGAATAACAATGCATTTATGCAGCCTAGAGATCAAGGGAAACTCAACAGCAAGGAAAAATAAATAGGCTTGAAACTGTTTTATATATAGGACCCCTGTGCTACCTGTCATCAGTACCTACAATGACATGAGACCAAAACTGGCTTTTGCAGGGAATGAAGACAGTTGCTAAAAATGGCTACAGCAATGCAGTTTTGATGACGAGTAACCCTAATATACAATAACTCTCCCTGAATAAGATCCATCCTTTTCATTTATGAGAGCCTCTTCAATCACAGAAAAGGTACAAATACTAAAATGGCTATGCATGAAGGCATCCTTGGATAGAAAAGGCTGTGGAGAATCTTCTCAGGGAAAACAACTACCTGTTGTGGTGCGTGTCCTACTTGTCACTAACCAATGAACAACACTTCTTGGAAGACGATGCCTACAAAGGCCAGTATAGCTTCCAAAATACAAATGCAATACAGCACGGAATAAAAATTAAAAATCCTTGAGGTGAGTCTATTACAATGTTGCTGAGAAAGCTTGTGACTTTATAAAAATAAAGACCCTTTCTGTGTTTTAATAAAGGTAGTGATGGAAATGTAGAAGGCAAAGCAGAATATAAACTGATTTTTATAAAATGAAAATGTGATCATTAGAAAAAAACATTTACAAAGTTCTCTAAATTCTTGTAAAATGGCGCTAAGCACAGTCCATTTTAGTTCTAGACTACTGAACAGGAGAATGACTATAAAGGTCTTTTTAAGCCTAGCCATGTATCCCAAACCTGGACAAGTTTGACAAGTTCTGGTACCCTAGATAAGTGCAAGCAGGGGCATGGGAAATTAAACATTTGCAAACAAGTGCCAGGGAGAAAAAACATTTACAGGCTGCCTCAGTCCATTAGACACATTGGTGCCAAACCAGGGATGAGTCTCCTGTTACCCATCCAACTGTCTAATTTACACCTGAATTGGGTTAGGGAGGAACTCTGCTTCACATTATGTAGTCTCTGGGATACATACCCGTCTCTCCAGTAGGTCCTATTTATATCACAGGCAAGGTTTAAGTCTTTACAATGGGTAATTCTGATGCTGTTTGTTTTTACAGATATGCAGGTCAATCAGGGTGGTGTCTGACAATATCTTGTATAACAGGCATACATCTCCCCTCAACAGTCTGCAGGAGACAAAATACAGAGATAGGGCCTTATGGTAGTCTGCTTTGAACATGTTACTTGCACTCTGTATTCTTTTAATGAGGAAACTTTGCTGATGTTTCACTTGCTGGATGTGCCTGGTTAGGTATACCCCAAAAAGTGCCACTCTACTCAATGATAAGTCTGATAAATCCCAAATGCAATGGAACAATGACTTCCTTAGACCTTGATGCCATACCTTTGTTTTTAAGTTGGACAACATAGAAAGATTTCCTCACTACTGTAGACATGTGATGGTCAAAAACTTGATTACTTTCTGTGAGTGTCCACAAGTCCCAGATTACTGGGTCAACTCTTAGGGGTGTGTAGTCAATATGATAATCACTGGGGGAAGATGACTTCCCAAAAGATATCATTATGCATTTCTTAGTATTTAGTTTTAGTCTATGGCTCTGACACTAGTTATTTGTCTGTGTTATCCTTTGCTGGAAAACATTTGCGTCACTAGGGGATTCTATGACTGCTACTAATTTGCAATCATCTGCAAATTTAGTCAGCCAGAGGTCACTGACATTGTTCTGGACTTCAAAAAAGTAAATGCCAAAAAGAAGTGGTCCCAGGACAGATCTCCTGAGGAACTCCGCTTGTGCATGACCTCTTTATAGAGGAGGATTCCCCAATTCTAACTTCTGGGTCCTGTTTGTGAGCCAGCAGGCTATCCACTGAGCGAGAGAAGGGTTCAGATCTAACCTCTTGAATTTTCCAACAATGCCTGAGTGAGGTACTGTGTCAAATACCTTGGTGAGGTCAAGGTAGATAGTAAGAACCATTTAACACTAATCCAGTGCTTTGATGACCTTCGCAAAGAAGTATACTATGTTCCCTGGCCACAATGAAACCAAACTGGGCTGGGTCTAGTGTCTGGAGGTTTCCTATCTCATCACTGCTCATTTCCATGATAATTCTTTCAATGGCTTTGCATATGAGACTAGTGAGATGTATGGATCTGTAGTTTCCAGGGTGTGTAGATGGCCCAACTTTGTGCAGAGGGATGAGTTTTGCTGTTCTCCTTTTGTGAGGCATGAAGCCTGCTTGGAGGCTACAGTTAAATAATAATTCCAGGAGGCCTGATAGGTCATGTTTCATGCTGTTTAGAAGGCATCCTGGGATACTGTCTAGCCCCACAGATGCAGTGTTCTTGGCCATAGAGTTAGCATTAAGGACCTGTTCCCTAGTGATAGTAGGGGGAGTTATGTTTGATGATATTTACTGAGGGAAGGTTGAGGAGGGACAGAGAGAAAGTTGGAGCTGAATTTGCTGGTTAGTAGGTTTGCTATATCTTCTTATTCAGCACAAGTGACTCCATTAACAAAAAGCATGGCACACAACTGTGTATTGCCTTTGAGGACATAGCTAAAGAATGCCCTGTGATTGTCCTTGGCCTGGGAAGCCAAATTTACCTCAAATTTGGCTTTGGTAGACTATTTTTTCTCCGAGTTGTTTGTTTAGTTTGATGAGATTGCTTTTATCCTGCTGGGTGCTACACCTCCTGATTTTTGTCCTGATTTTTTTCCTTCTGTTATACAGCCTACTGATGATGTGATTCTAGCAGGGTTTTTTGCTTTTTTGAGTTACTTCTGTACTTCCTCCTGGTGGGTACAGCTGCCTGTATGCGGCTATTAACACGTTTGTATAGCATTTCTGTAAACAGTTCTGTGTAGACAGCAGTGCTCTCAGGGTTTATGGGGGCCTGAAATTTTGCCAGGCTACCACTTAATTGTAGGAAGTTAGCCTTAGAGTAGTTAATGAGCATTTCAGGGTTATTTGGGGTTCCAGATTTTATTTTTACTTCAAAGGAGACCATTTGTGGTATGACCTTAGCAGAGGAGGCATTACACTAGAGGTGTGCATCACTCTCCCATATTCTTAGATTTATCTAAAGCTTTTGACCTGGTTAACCACCTAAAACTTCTTCACTCACTCACAACCCTAAACCTCAGTACCTCTTCTATTTCATGGTTCAGGAGCCATCTATCTGGCAGGTAAGCAAGCTGTAAAATAGCAAAACCAAATATCCTCCCTGCTGAATGCTTCCCTAGGGGTCCCCCCAAGCCTCTATCTTAGGCCCTTTACTCTTCACTCTATTTACCAATCAACTCCCATCCGCCACACCTAAAGCCTCTACAATTCAATATGCAGACACCACTGTAATATGTGCAGCTCCCACACTAGATCCCCTCCTCTCTCAAACTCAAGAGTCCTTCTCACTAGCCGAAGTTTGGTACACCAACCAACAGCTCATTCTTAACCCAACCAAAACAAAATTGCTCCTCTTCAGCTCTCATAGATCCTTTCCCCTCACTGACAACTTTACTATTACCTCCAACACCACCATTATCCCAACCACTCACCCCAAACTGCTCGGCGTTGAAACAACTAACCACCGTAAATTTAATCTACACATTGCCCAAACTATAAAGAAAGTTCACAAAAAACTTGGACTGCTCTATCGTAACAAAACACTTCCTCTCAAGTCATATCAAAATAACAATAGCTAGCTATCTAGCCTACTCTATGCCTCACCTGTATTTATTAACCTTCGTAAAACAGATCTAAGAAAATTTGAATCCTGCTACAATAAAATAGTTAGATTTGCTTCAGACTCATCCTATAGAACACATCACTGCGAGTCTCTTAACAAGCTCAACTGATTAGAATTCCCACTATTAGTTCAAACAAATCAACTTTCAGTAGCACACAAAATATTACATCACTCAGACAAAATCCCAGCTCTTCAACAGCTAATTCATCCTCACATCACAATTAGAACCTTGAGCTCTAGCACCCTAAATCACCTAAAGGTCACCAAATTTAACAAAGAGGCAGGTACATTTGTCTACAGCCACTATCTCTAAACTCTGGAACTCCCTATCTACTTAACTACCAATAATTCCACCTCTCAATTTAAGAAACTCCTCAAAACTCATTTCATGAATAACAGGCCAGGCTCCTGCCTCATCCCTGGATAATACTCCAGACTACAGCAAATCTACCAGTCCCTCACTAACAAATGCCATTTTCTAAGCCTAGCAACAGTCCTATTATGACTATAGCAAATTAAATGTCTTATTTTCAGCTATGTTAGCAACTCAACATACTTTTTTAACTTGTCTACTAGCTACAGAAATTTAATTCTATGTATAGCTTGTTCAAATATGAAAGTGTTACGTAACGTCTTACCTAGTACTGTCATATTTACTGTGTGTTTACAACATACTGTCATTTAGTCACAATGCTTGTTTGTCTATATTTGAATTATTATTCTACATCTTAATATGGTCAGAATGTATGTAATTGGAGCTTTTCTCCCTGGGCTTCCACTGAAAATGGACCTTTATCCAGTCGTACTCTCCCGGTTAACAAATGCAAAATAAAATAAATAAATTACTGAGGACTGGATCCAGTATGCTTGCACCCCTGGTCAGTGTACTGATATAATCTGGTCCACGAAGCTTCTGTTTAAAAAAAAAAAAAAAAAAAAAAAAATCAAGGAATCTCTGTACCTCCACAGTTGTTGTCATACATGATTCCCAGTTAACAGTGGAGTAATTAAAGTTGCCCACTAATATGGTATTAGGTTGGATGGTGAGTGCTTCCAATAAGTTTAAATATATGTTACAGTTTTCTAGGGCCACAGAATGGGACCTATAGCTTGCAAGGAACTGGTATGGGATTTTGCCTAAGGTGATGTGAACGTGGAGAAGTTCAAGTGCATTGTCCTGTTTGACCAGCCTTGAGGTATATTTATTTTGTTATGTAAATCAAGACACCTCCACCATTGGTCCCTGTGTACTACCTGGTTTAAATAGGTTAAAGACATTATAGCCTTGCACTGCCAATTTTCTCTCCACAGCTTTAAACCATGCCTCAGTGACTGCACAGATGTCAGCATTCTCTAGAGTGAAGGCAGCTTGTAGCGAGTGGAGCTTTTTGTTTAGACTCCTGTAATGGAGCAGTAACACCTTTAGATTTTCTTGCTTTTGATTTGCTATGTTGGAAGTACTTTCAGTTTGGCACTGCTTAAAAAAGTTTCTGTGGGGGAGGACAATGTTTTAACTAATATTTGAAAGTCTAGATGGGAGAGGTGCAGACCTTCCCTGGCAAAACAGCACGACTTGTTGACCTTCTCTTTCCATGCTGACAATTACTGCACTCCCTTAGAATGACACCAGAAAGTCAGTCATTCTCTGTTTGCACAGTGGCATCATCCTTGGAGAAGATAAAATGCTGCTCAATGGTAGGCTTACACCAGCCTGGGACACATACTTTGAGAGCTCCATGATGTCTCTCTTCATACAGTCTAGGGAGTTAAATATCAGGTCATATATACCCCCCATGGACTATCCCCAAGTCACACTGGCACTTTTGTTCTGACAATGCGTGCATGTGCATATAATGCGGCAGACCCTGGCCACTGACAGGTAAATGACCGTGACTTTCTCCTTAGTCTGAGAGGGACATCACTGTTACTCACAACGGAGTCTCCAATGACCAGAATGTTGCACTGTGCGGTGGAGTGCCTTATGGGCTTAGAAGTACAGGCTCAATGAGATATGGCTATTGTTTTGAAAGTGTGCATTCGGGGCTGCTGAGGTTATTTGCTATGTGTACTTTGTCCAGGTAGTATTTGGGTTTTAGGAAGGTTACATTTAAGTGCCTCGGCATATGTGGGTCTATGTGTCTGCTTTGAACTGTGTGTGATGGGTGCACTGTGTGTACTACTGGCAAGCTGACTGACATTAGGAGTGCTTTTATTTGAGAGCTTTGCCTCCAGTGACATTGTGTAAATACATCTCTCACATACTATCTCAGTATTATTGAGAATTACCTGGTTGTCAGTAAACATGAGACAATTTCTACATTGCCTCAGTATTGCCCATATCCACCAAGATGGAAACAGAGAGAGTGTGAAAGTTTACATCCATGGCAACTGATCCTTTTTCTACTGATTAGACCACGCAGTGAGAATATAAAGTAAGGTCAGGAGTATCTGGTTTGCAAACTCTGGGGGCACTGCTTGTTACTGCAAAATAGTTGCTCTGTGTGCTTTGCTTTTTCAGGAAAAATGTCATCTCATGGTGTCTGCATCTACATGGGCCACTGTCAAACACTTGAGGGTAAATTAATATGTAGACCCTGATACTTTGTGGATGAAGTATTTAGGGAGATATTCCAAAGCTGGGTTAGATAGCTGCAGTACTTACAGAAATTAAATGCTTAGTTTTATCAAGAATGATGAAAAGAGGGGATTTACCCGATTGGTACTACTAGTGTCGGTCTTCATGCTGCTGGGGTACAATGCTACTTTGTTTCTCATCTCATCAGAAGCAAAACAGTAGCACCAATCCCAAGAAGAGAAGCAGTCCACAAGCTCTATGGTGATCAACAGTCCTGTGCCAGATGCAAGGGTCTGTAAGCTTGTTGTAGACTTTTCCTGAAAGATGCTGTAAATAGCAACCTGCCCAATCAAGAATATCCAACACAGACATTCACTGATCAATCAGAAACAGTCAGGAATCAATGCACTCTGTTCCTTATTTCACCAGGAGCAAAATATAACCACAAATTGCAAGCTGGAACCTCTGAAGCAGTTATCAAGCTTTCTGGTGATCAGCAGTCTCAAGGAAATAATGTCCCTCTGCTCCTTTTCTGGTCAGGAACACAACATTAGCAATAATCCCAAGATGATTACTGAGAAAGAAAATGAGGGTTTCTCCAATAATTGGTAGTCTTGTACTAGATGTTGCAGACTTTAAAGGTGCAATGGAAAAATTGGTTAATAGCCTAAGAACTGCAGTGTGCACAAAGCAGTTATCTAAGTGGAGAGCCACTAATTTTAAAAGAGCAAGATATATCTGGGGTGGGCACTTTGTACTCTGGCTGAATACAGTGGGGTGGCCAATAAATTTAAATAGCCAAAGGGGACTGATTTCACAAAATGATAACTTTGTGCTTACTCACAATAGCTACTGAAAGAGGAGAGGGAAGGAAACATGTGGTCAAATTAAAGTAAGGGACAGGAAATTCTCAAAAGAGACAGCTGTGGTCTATTTTCTAGTTTAAATATGTAATTAAAAGCAGAATACAAGTAAAACACAGTTTAAAGAAAATAAATCACAACATACAAAATAGAAGAAGACAATGAAGCAATACAAAATACAAGAATTCAAAAATAATCTATCCTTTCCCTCACAGCAATCTATGGCAGAGTCCCAGTCAGCTTTTCCAGTAAAGCCATTTTTCATTTTGCTATGAAGGCTGTTTTTTTCCAACACATTGTATCGAATGCCATGTATTGTACTTGTCTATTTCCTAGAAGGTACAGCTGTATGAGGTACTTGACATTGCAACTAACTGCTGATGCTTGATATGCCAGTACATGGTGAGGAGGCTGACAAGTTTGAAAATAATTCCAATGCTGCTGCAGCTGAGGATATAATTTACCCAAAATGTAGTAACCTCAAAGTTAATTTACGTACAAGCAGGTGAGTAGCTCCCATACAGTGAATGAGGAATATGTGTGAGGGTGTGACTGTGGAGGAGGGCGTAGCCCTCATAAGAAAACTACTACTTTCTTTCTGCGCTTTGTTACCAAAGACAGATTTTTGATCTTGTAGGTTTCAGCAAATCAGTCACTGGTAAATAGAAAAAATACATAAAACACATGTAGTTATGTACTCGAGGCACTCGTTTTAACAATAGGTGAATGAATCCATGTATATCTTCTTCGTAACCTTTCATCTTTGTGTTCTAAGCTCCCTTAATTTATTAATACATACACTGCCTTCATTCTTTACTTCCACTTAACACTAGTAACCCCTTACAGCATCCTGACATTTTCTGTGGTGAGCTCCCTTAACTAAGTGACTTACCAATAAATTGCAGGAATCATATGAAAAAAATAGGTGTAAACGTACCTCTCAACCATACCGAATTCCTCGGAATTTCCCAGTTTTGAGGCTAAAATAATGGGGTGCCACGAATTCCAGACTGGACCCTTCAAATCACGATTTTTTAATCATTTACAATTTTTAGTTAATGCTGATGTCATCATGCATCGCTAGCATATCATGCAATGTCATCAATGTGCAGGGGCATGCATGATGACATCAGCATCGTAAGACAGTGCCTGACCCCTGACTGTCAAGTTTCAGCTGCCATGTTTGCATGTTGTTAAGGAAGTGTTGGGAGCTATTCAAACGTATTGGCGAGGTCTGCTAAAATAATAACAGGATAATTAGCAGTGAGCACTCATTCTCATTTGAACACAAGGCAGATACTACATACAAGGAAAATAAGCAAATGTTTCACTGTAAATGCCTCCGGCATTCCGCAGTAAACCACTGCCAGCCAATAAATAACATAAGTCTCTCTGTCTCACACACACACACACACACACACATATATGCATACACGAACGTCACACACACACATATGCATACATGAACGTCACACACACTGCAACTCATGATAAAAGTATTCCTGCGTAGCCCAGTGCTACCTTTCATGAACTTCACACTGCACAGAAATTACTTTAAGAATGAGGAGGTTTTAGTCTCATTTTAATCTACATAAGTGACATACGAAAAGATGCACTGTAAAACTGATAACCAGTATGCAGACAGTTTCTGTTATGGTCAGTGACATACGGTCTGGTGCCCTAAACAACAGGTTCCTGTGCAGTTCTACAAAACAGTTCTGTTGCTGAAGACACAGAAGGTTAAGGGTGGCAGGCCACCACTCTCCACAGCACACCATCATTTTACCCACTATGAGGAGGTTTACTAGACAGAACTTCTACATAACTGTGAATTGTGACTCATGTATTTGACATTGTGACTGATGTTTGGATTGCGTATATCCATTTAAGTGAGAAGCATTACATATGGTGTGCTCTGCATGCAGGGTTTGTACTCTTGTCTGGAGTAAATATACACATTTTCGGTTACTCCTGGCATTTGGATGATAAAGATTCAGCAGCCACAAAAGGTTCAGACTGCAGCAAAGTCCTTTGCAAAGTTGCCATAGTTCACTGCAGCCAGTGTGGAATTTTTATGAGGTGGGTGCAATTATGAATTAAAACTAAATATACTTACTTCTAAGACTTGAGCTTGCAAGTGTGGATAACCATCAAAATGTGGTAGCAGTAAAACTGTTTTTTTAAAATCAGCAACTTTTACAGAAACTGCAGGCATGTATGGCAATACCTGTGTTTAACACCATTATCTAGATTTAGTGTACAGAAGTTTACCATAAACGTGTCATGACTCTTACAGAAATAGTTTCAATGAGCATAATGAAGGAATGGAATGTGATGTTCATTCTCTATTTACAGGAATATAGTATCCATAGGTACCAATGAAACCTGCATAAGTCAATGTGAGATACTTATTCATATTACAAATAAGCCCTGGCCACACCTCTTAACTTCTTTAATGTAGACGCATTATATGTTTTGCACATTGATGTACCCTTGCTCCTATAGTTAATGCATTCCTTTTTAAAGTCAGTCCTATTTAAGGGTACATGCATGATTAAATAACAATCGTAAGCCCATACGACAGTCCCACATCCCTCTGTTCAGGGTTTAGAATAAAACGGTCATCTGTTCAGAAGCATCAAAGTCTTCATTATGACTTTCCCTTGTGCTATCAAGAATTGCTACGATTTTAATGCTAGCAGATGAGATATCATTTATGTCTCTTGAAGAATAGTGTGCGGATGGTAAAGCTAATTAAACTTGACTTTTTCACACCCCCAAATTCTGTAGTGTCGGTTGACTATTCACATACTAGGAGTACACCGTGTAATGTAATTACTGAATTGAAAGACCTGCACACAACTAAGTTTTCATAACATCACCTGCTGTTGTGCTTACTGGGGAGCAATTGTGGAGCAGGGAGCATATGTATGTTTCTGTATTTTTTTTTGGGTCATATATTTAGTACATTGTGCAGCAGTGAGAATGTAGGTTTACATATTTTTTCCTGGTCATGTATTTAGTACATAACTGTTTGTGGTTTACATTGCTTAGTGAAACTGATGTATCTTCCAAAGTTAAAGTTTTTATTATCTAAAGTCAAGTAAATAACTACAGTACAAAAGATGGTCAAAGTGGAATAGGCAAAAGTGGAGTTGTCTAATTTCAGTGATTTTTAATGATTTAAAAGTTAATGTAGTAAGAGGATTTGCATTAATACAAGTTACTTAAAGAAAGGCATTTTTAAATAAATAAGTTTTAACTATAAGGTTTGGTATAACTTTGTGTAGACCTTTTTGGTCTTCACAAAATCAAGTTTTAGAATACCACATTATTTTGCTGCAAAACTGTGGACTTCTGAGAGTTATGACTGAAGTCAGTGATTTTATAGTTACTTTCACCTAGCGTTCTGCAGATACCAAGGGTGAGATTTACAGTTACAGCAGACTTCGTTTCTGCAATGCAGCCCCAAAATGCTGATTTGTCTACTTGCTGGGTTGTCTAATAAGATAACTGACTAAACATTCTAGTGTCATTTGTAGGCTGCATCAGTGAAATAACCAGGCATGTGCCATGTGCACAACCACGTACGCGTTTGAGATTATTTATTTTATATTAGTTAATGGGGGGAGGGTGATCCAGATTGAGTGATGGTGGTTGAAATGACTTGTCCTTGACTCCCTTCATCAGCTCCATAATTTGTGTTTTAATTGCATGGTTACTGATTTGATTTTTTTAAAACAAACTATGTTCGATCTTGGTGTGGGGTGGAATTCTGTCCTTTGGTAGTGATCACATTGCACAGTTCCAAAAAAAAAAAAAAAAAAAGTCAGCACCTTGCTTAGAGTCAGAGTAGGCAAAACTGGAAGGAATCAAACCCTGTACCATGGGCATAAGAAGCAGCTCATTAACAGCTCAGAATTTTGTCCTCTGAGCTAACTTCCTTTGTTTCATATGCCATCTGACTGGTTATAGTTTGTGTTTAATATTTAGTCAGTTCTTCAATTTGCTTTTGAATGTTGACATCCCACAATCCCATCGGAGTGGGCAGGATTACATAATTATGCATGCAAGTTTTATGTTAATCAGCATCCTGATTTTTGGCCGGTTGTACCTACTTTTTATGGGGATTTGTCAAGATTCTTGATGTTTCCAGGTTGAGAAGTACGGTAAGTAACAACGTGGTAGCATGGTTGTTTGCCTAAGATGTCCTGTGGTGGCGAAATGAATCAGTTTGTCAGCTGTTATTCATCCTTTCATAACTGAGCAATCTACATACTACTGCTGGATATTGTGTAAATTTTAGAGTGAAAAACAAAACACCATCAATATCCACTTATGGTATACTACACAGAGGATATTGTGAGCTGTTCACTAGCAATTGTGCTGATACCCAAATTTCTATTATTCTATTAGCATGGTACATTAATATTTTTAACAAAGACCAAAAACTAAAGTTTGACCACCGCATCGACTTGCATCAAAAACAAACAAACCAGGAACACTTTATAAAGGAAAAATCAAACTTTACAAAACATGGCCGCCAGACAACTACCAGAGTACCATAACTTCCTACCCTCATCAATATTAACCAACCTTCAAAAATTCCACATCCACAGTCCTGAACAAACTGATAATAAGCACTAACTTGCCTTGGAGAAACTAGGTTGGCTAGACTTAGAAAGTAGCCTTGCCTGACCCTTACACAGCTCAAGATTATTCACAGTAAAATTCACAAACCAAATATCCTTCTATACAAGGTCTTATCTAAACTCCCTCCAAGACATAAAAAGGTTACAACAAAACACCAATTCTACACAGCTAAGTTCAACAATCATGTAGGCGATTTCCTGTATTCAGTTTATGGAAGTAAACAATGGAACTTATCACCTTTAACAATTAAGAACTTATATATATATATATATATATATATATATATATACTACTAAACGAATACCAGGATAGTACAACATACTATTTTTTCATTTTCCATACTTAACCCTAGCAAAACCACATCCTACCTATATGTTAGCAAACTGCCTACTTCTCTACTGTGACCCTACAACGATACTACTTCTCTCCTTAAAAACTTATCATGCACCATACTCAAACAAAAAAAAAATCCTTCTAGTCATTCACCTTACCCCCTTAGCTGTTCTATACCAGAAAAAGCAATCTCAGATCATGGTATTGATATGTAAACAGTCTGTATACAAAGAACTTTGATATAACTTTTTTCACCTATATATGCAACATTTTAAACTCAGTTATACATAGGTTATACTGTACATCTGATCTTATCTGTGTGCTCCCTGGGACACAGATAAAAGGAGGCATTGGTTTTGGCTTAGTCAGGTTATGCCAGTTAAAGGAAATAAATACTTCCAAAACCAAATGATTTACAAACTACTACTGCATGGCATCAGGTGAAACCTTACATAACACGGAAGAAAACTGAAAATTGCACTAAAAGGTGCACATCCTGCGAGATAGTTAGTGTCATTTATACTGGTAATTACACAAATAAGCACAATATCACATATTTCTGCAAATATCGCAATAAACACTCAAATGAATTTCCTGCTTTCTTGGCTCTAGATGATTGTCGCTACTGAAGTGACACCCCAACCTCATGTACAAAATGGGGAAAAAGGGGTTGTGGATGAATGGATGGCTATGAAAGTTCCAAGTCTGTCTGAACAAAATTGCTCTGATACTACACATCTAGGTCATAAAATCTGCATGATATGAAAAGGTGTTTGTGAAACTTTACACATCTGACTTCATTGACTGAATATAATTATCAGTAATTTACTGAAAAATCAAACTTTTTAAGGGACACAGCAGAACTGGGGACAGTTGACAGGAATGGGGGTTTGCAATGCCTTACACTATCTGATTTTTTTTTATTCATTTGATTACAGTGGCCAATCTGAAGTGTAGTCAATCAAGAAAGTAGCTGTAAACAGCTGAAAGCATGCACACGTGCATGCATGTGTGTGTGTGTTTAAGGTGTGGGCATTAAATATTTGCACAACATATATTTTGAATGTAAAGTTGGGAGGTTGGCCTAATGGTTAAGGTGTTTGCCTTACAAACACAAGGTGCATGGTTTGAGTCGCACAAGGGATAATTGGCTAGGCTTACAATGGCTTGCAAGGGCAGTTAGCCTAGTACTAACCTATGAACCTATAAAGTGCTTCCTCCAAACAACTCCATATGATACAGTGAGTTTGAAACATTAAATGGAGGAACTATTCCACATCAAAATATAAAAAGAAAGTACATAGTAATAAAAACAAATACAAAAAAATTTAACAGATAGCCAAAAATATCTATCTAATAGCCAACCACAAATATCTAAGCACAATAAGCCCTCCAGTGTGGGTGTTACCAGAGAACTAAATGCAGCTCCAGGGAAGGGAAGGTCCTCTTGTCTGTGGTGGCTGGCCTCTGAACACCCCCAGATGGGTGTTTTTCCCCTGATAACACCCACCCTGTTAGACTTTACTGCCTGCTTAACTCCAACCTTCCAGGGCTGTTATTCAAGGCCAAGCAAAGTGTAGGAACTTTCAATGTGAAGCTGATCAGTTTTCAGAGAGAGAGAGAGAGATGGAGCTTTAAAAAAAAAAAAGAGCATCACTTCTTCTCTGAAGGTTGGATGGGTGGCTGCTATCATAAAATCGCGTTTTGCTTAGGAATATTAACGCGTCTTGCAACCAAGAGCCTGGGAAATACAAGCTAACAGTGGTCTCCCAGGAGCCAAGTGATGTAAGAGACACATACCTGGATTCTGAGGATGAGAACTTAAGGCTGCGAGCTTTTTATTTTCACTGTAATAAACAAGACCTTGGGTATAAAAATGTTAGAAAGCAAGACAACTATGACATTAGGAAAACAAAGCATGGTTTGGAGCACATGCAGGCCTGAACCTCTGAACATCTTTTAAAAGAAATATAGTCAGTAACACAAAATCATTCTTGAGGGGGAAAAATAGAAAGGATCAGAAAATTGTATTTATTTATTGACTGACATTTGATTACCTGGAAAGTCCTAATGGGTACCATTTTCAACTAAGGCCCGGGAAGAAAAGCTATACAGTATTACAAAAACATTTTAACAATAACTTTACAATCTTCAAAAATAATATAACATATCTTCAGTTTAAATAATTATACCAAGTTAGACATAATATGAAAACATTGGTTAAAAATAGATAAGTTACATGACAATGACTTTATATTCAGAGAAATTATAGCCAGTTTATAGAGAAATTACAGGCAAGTTAGTATAATACAAACAGGAACTGCAATATGAAGAAAGAGAAAAATCAGGCCTATGTTATACTTAGAAAGACAGAAGATCAGGGAAGAACAACTGACAGAGCTAAGGGAGTGCAGAACGGAGAGTAAAGCAGTGTAAGGTATGAATAGGTACTTGCTCACATTTAGGGATATACCTTATCCTGTTGTTGAGTAAGAACAAAGCCAGATTTTGGATAGGAAGTCTTTCAGAATGGTTTTGAAAAAAGGTGGGAGGGTATGATCTGATGAATACAGGTAAGGGGTTCCAGGCCTTAGCAACATGGTAGGAGTACAGACAATGCTTAGCAGATTTGCTAGGTTTATGAACAGACAGGAGTTTTTGGTCACTGGATCCTAATGGCCAACTAGGAACACAGTTGTGTAAAACTGTATTTAGTGCTGAATAAGCAAATGGATGCTGGATAATTTTATAGGTGGCATGAAGCTGTGCATATGTTAGTTAATGGGATAGTTCCAACCAACTTAGGCTTTTCAGTGTTATACAGTGGGTGGGTGCTGAAAGGGGTATTTGCTGCAATTTTTGCAACTTTGTTATAGTATTGTTCAAATTTAGATTTTTGTGTTATCTGGAGGATATTAAGGAGTAAATGTGTAGACTGAGATTAAGGGCTGATCATTTTCCCAAGTACCTCAAGAGGGATCAGCTGGTTTCTTGGAAAGATCAAATTATTTACTCTTACTTGACAACCTGAAATATGCTTGCTTGCTGGGCATCATGCTGTCCCAATAATAAAATATTAAACAGTAAGCATATACAAAGTCAAGAGCCATACACAATTCATGGAAGAAATGAGAGTATTACAGGCAAAATACATTGCAAAATGTTCAATGCAAAATTGTGTGCAGTAAATTAAATGGAAAAAAAATCATCATCAAAAGTAAAATTGTCCACTGCATTAGTATGACTCTTTCAGAAATAATGCCAAACACTACTGGATTACACTTGCACTGCAGTGGTGTCTCCTTGTGAAATAATGCTGAGAAGGTGTGAGTTCTCATAAGAAAAATGAAACAATGCTGCAGAGTTCCAAGATGGCATCAGTGTAAGCAGCAAAAACAAAGCTCCGGATAGTGAACAGTCTAAAACAGCCAAAGCGTACAACTACCTTTTCCTTAGTTCCTTTTCTATTTCATTCTTTCTGGCCTATTTTGGTGTCCCTGTCTATCGCCAGGTATATCAGCCTCTCCTACAACCTCTGAACTATCTCAGTTCTAAGGATGTGAGCTACATGAAACCTAACAGCACCCTAGGGGCCTATGCTGTTGACTGCTTCCACCTGGGGATTTTCCATTAATGACGTACAACCTTGGTTTCCCCCCTCTCCTGCATTTACATGTTTATGTCCAAGGTCTACTCTCTTCTGCAAAGCATACCTACCCATGCCATCCCCTCAGGATAGTCATGCCCATCCCCTTCCTGACAGCACCTTAGACGCCCAAGGAATAACTGAACCCAGGTCACCTGGGCCAGGCTCTATCTCTCGACTCTGAAGCGCTAGCTCAAGCTACTGTAAATTGTTAGCAGAAACTGCTAGTCAAGAGTCTATATAGTATAGAAAGTCAACAAGCAAAAGAAAAAGTGAAGGAAAAGGGAAGACAAACTAAAAACTCGCAGGTTGCGACAGTGTGATGGAGAAGTGCTGGGGAAAAGCAGATGGTAATGGCAGCAAATACTCTTCAATCACCCCAAAGAGAAAAAACTGATCAAATGCATTCCCAGGTTATGAAGATATGTGGTGCCTCTTGGAATACATACAAACAGAACGCTTCAGGAAACAGAAAACATTTTAACTAGGCATTCACAGGAAATAGCACAAATGCAAACTGCTGAAAAGGAGACGGAAAAATGGAACAGCAATTAAAATATAAACAAATGGCATAGAAACTGGATGAACTCAATGACAAATCACAGAGATAACTGGAGGTTTACAGAAGTACCAGAACAAATTGAAGGAAAGGATCGTAAAGATTGTACAAATAAATGCCTCAGCATATGGACTGCACTTTCTACTGATAGCATTAGAGAGAGTAGAGAGTAAATTCTCCCAATGCAAGAATAGGAAAACAGCTAAGATTTATATATACTGATTAAACTGTAGACATATCACCTATGGGGAAAATTCTATTTTCTGGTACAGTCTTAAAGGTTGGAGACAAGAGTTTATGTGGATTTTGGCTTTTCATTACTTACAAGAAGCAACAGAAATCTTCTTTCCAAAAGACACTGCAGGGAAATGAAAATTCATTTTAAGTTATGGTATCCACTTGAATTAAAATTCTACACAGACCCTCAACAGACACAAGATTGAAATGTCATAAAGAAAAAAGCTGCAGTCAGGGGAAACTGGTGAGGGCACATGAAACCAGTCAACTGGTAAGGAAAAGCCAACAATGGGCACTTCATTGAACAGATTTCCTGCAAAGCCGTTTCCTGATTTCCAAAAAAAAAAATGAAGGATACAACAAAGGACATGAAAAAGTCTTCATAAAAAGTGGACAACTCCATAAAAAGCAATGCAATGTGAATGAGGACACTATTTAAAAAAATGACAAATTTTAAATGGTAAAGGATGTGATAATCTTAAAATGCGAGTTCCATTCGGAGCAACAGATTAGAATTATTGAATCAGTTAAGTAATAGATGGAAAACAACTATTTGATTAATATAAAGGTAATATCATATGACACAATTCTACTTTAAAGACATTTAACCGAAAGAAAAGTATACTGCATGCTGTCTGATAAAAAGTCCATTTTCAAACTGTGAAATGTTTTTTATGTTGCTTTTGATAAAAGTACTATGACAGGGTAGAAAACAGGACAGAAAATTTATATGACTGATGAATGAAAAAAAATATCAAGTGATGGAAACCAATAAATACTGCATAAAATTAGCTCTGTTAATGCATGTGCTAAAAGTAACAAGTTAAGCATGTTGACATAGCAAGATTCACAACAATAATGTACTGTAAACACTAAGGAAATAGAAAAGGATGAAGTGTGATACAACTGGAATGTCAAATATGCAAACTGGAAGGTATTTTAGAATCACTATGTGATGTAAAAACATTGAGATCAATAGTGACCAGTGTGAAAATAATTAATCCATTTCATCTTATTACATGCTATCTGGTAAATGTTCAAATAAAAAGGGAAACCACTGTATTATGTGAAAGACAGCAATAGACAATATTGTACAAAGTACACTTCTGTACACTTACCATAAATGTAGAAGTTCGAGTGTTCTCACTGCTGCAGTCATCACCTTTGGGTTATCCATGCTGTGGTAGCCCTCAGTTGGTCCGAATACCAGAGTCAAGGTTTTGTGCATCGGCTGCTGTCACTTGCTGGGTGGCATCAGGTCGTCTGGGCTATAAAGGAGAGCAGGCGACGCCATTACCTCAGTTTTTCTTGTCTTAACCAACCAAAGAAGTCCAATTTTAATAATTATTAGTAGTCCTGGGGTGACAGACCCCCAAAGAAATAGGTCTCTCTCTAAGGACAGCAGGGGAAAGGAGGGAGGGAAGCATGACTGCAGCAGTGAGAACACTCGAACATCTACATTTATGGTAAGTGTAAACAACTGCACTATGTTCTTTGTTTCTCACAGCTGCAGTCATCACCAGTGGGAAGATTCCCAAAGTTGAGTAGAAGGGTAGAAGGTTAATAGAAACTTAAGACTGGAAGAGCATGCCCTGCAGAATTGTAGAGGCAAACCCAGCCCTAGCTTTTGTGAATAGATTCAGATGGTAATGCTTGGTAAAGGTGTGGACTGAAGTCCATGTGGCACCTTCTAGGATGTCCTTGGTAGATATCCCTCTAAGGAATGCTGTGGAAGTAGAGTTTGCCCTAGTGAAATGGGTTCTGATGGTCCTAGGGGGAGGTTTACCATGCAAGGAGTAGAAAAATTGGATGCAGTGTGCTATCCATTTGGAAATGATCTGTTTGGATAATGGTCTCCCCTGTGCCCCTGGTTTAAAGCTGACCAAGAGCTGGTTAGTTTTCCTGAATGTCTTTGTATGATCCAGAATATCTGAGTTGCCTGTGCACATCCAAAGAATGCAGTATCCTTCCCCCCTTGTTCTGAGGGTTAGAGAAGAAGGTGGGCAGGTGGATGGCCTGGTTGAGGGCAACATCCGAAGCCACCTTTGCCATGAAGAAGAGTTGGTCCTCAGGGAAACCCTGTCTGCATGGATGATAAATGGCTCAATGGCCATTAAAGCTTGAAATTCAGACACTCTCCAGGCTGAAGTGATAGCCAGAAGAAGGCAGTCTTCCAAGAGAGGTACTTAAATTCTGAGGATGCTGCAGGCTTGAAGGGGGGGGGGGGGGGCAGAGCAAGCTTTTCTAAAATATAGTTTGGATCCCAGGCTGGGGTGGGCTGTCTTCTGGGAGGCCTGATATTAGAGGCTCCTCTAAGGAATTGTTTGATAACAGGGTGGGAGAACAAAGGCTGTTCTGTATCAAAGTGTGACGAGATGGCAGAGGCATGGATCTTTATAGAGGAGAAGGAGAGACCCTTATTAAGAAGCTCAGCCAGATAATCTAGGATAATAGGAATGGAGGGCAGATGAATGTCTGCCCCCTTGGACTGGCTCCAGGAGCAGAATCTTTTCCATTTTCCAGCGTAACATTTTCTGGTGCTGGGTCTTCTGTGATGATTTTGAGTGTTTGAATGTCTGTGTGCAGCACTGCACCCCCCCAGGATAGCAGGTGAGGTATCAGAGGTAGCTGCCGGGGGGGGGGGGGGCTAGAGAGATAGGCTGCGCAGCCAGCAGTGGGTACCAATGCTGTCTGGGCCAATCTGGGGCAACGAGTATTGCTTTTGTTTTTCCCTCCCTTATCTTGATTAATACATATGGAATGAGAGGAAGAGGTGGGAATGCATACACACAGAGCATATTCCAAGGGAAGGTTAGGGCATCAACCTTCCAGGCCAGGTGATGGTACTCCTTGGTGCAGAATTTCTGTACTTGGTGATTTAAATGAGAGGCAAAGAGGTCCATCTGGGGGGGTCCCCCAAGTGTGGGTAATTTGCAAAAAAAAAAAAATCTCTGTGGATTTGCCATTTGTGTGGGTCCAGAAGGTTTCTGCTCAAGTGGTCTGCTAGAGTGTTGTTGATGCCCGAGTAAGTATTGGGCTATAAGATGTAGTCCCATGGATGAGGCTGCTAGCCACAGGTTCATGGCTAGTCTGCACAGGGGGTAGGATTGAGTCCCTCCCTGTTTGTTGATGTACCACATGATGTACTGTGTGTTGTCTGTTTTTATGAGAACCACCCCCGGTTTCAGGTAGGGTTTGAAAGATGCCAGAGAGTTTTGCACTGCTATCATTTCCTTGTGGCTGATGCGCAGGGGTACTACTTGAGTGTCCCAGAGACCTTGGGTGCATCTGCCTTCCAAGTGGGCGCCCCAAGCTATGTCTGAAGCATCTGTAGTTATGGTCTGGTCTGATGGTCAGAGGGTGAATGGAAGTCCCTTGTTCAGACCACAGGCCTGGGCCCACCAGAGGAACTCTGATCTTATGCAAGGGATCACAGGCAGGGAGGTGTCCAGAGGTTGAGAGTGTTGACACCATAGGTTCTTGAGGTACCACTGAATTTTCTTCATGTACAGTCTTACCAGAGGTACCAGGAGGATGCATGTGGCCATGTACCCTAGAGCTTGTAGGAATTTCCTGGCAGAAAGCTGGGTTTGGGAGGCCAGAGTAGCTAAGTATTTTGGTAGGAAACTTTGTTTTACTGGGGACAGAAAGGCCATTTGCTGTTTTAAGTCCAATAAGTCTCCCAGAAATATGATTTTCCTGTTAGGTGTCTGTTTTCATTTCCTTTAATTGATGGCGAACCTCAGAGAGGTGAATACAGTTTTTACAAATGAGAGGTACTGCAGGAACAGTTCCTTGCAGTCTGCCTGGATGAGACAGTCATCCAGGTAAGGATAAATCTGCACATTGTTTTGCCTACAAAAGGCACTGGCAGGAGCTAGACATTTGGTGAATACCCTGGGAGCAGTAGATATGCCAAATGGCAAAGCAGACAACTGAAAGTGTAATGATTGTGCTCTGAAGCACAGGAATTTTCTGCAGGATTCCCTAACTGGATGTGCAGGTGAGCAGTCTTTAGGTCTAAGGTGACCATCCAAGCTTTGTTTGGCAGCATAGGTAGAAGCTGTTATAAGGTAAGCATTTTGAATTTTGGGATTACCAGGAAAGTACTGAGAAAGGATAGGTCCAGAATGGGACGCCAAGTTCCCTCTTTACTGGGAACAAGGAATAGTCTGGAATAGAATCCTTTTGTAACTTGTTCTGGAGGCACAGGTTCTACTGCCCCTAGGGCTATTAGGTTTTGCACTTGTTTAGTGCTTCTGCCTACTGGTTTGGAGGTAGGTCTGGGTACCCTCTTGGAGGGGGTAGTTCTCGGAAATTGAATTTTACCCCATAACAATGATTTTTAAGACCTATTGATCTTTTGTTATAAAGTTCCAATTTTCTCTGCAAAGAGAGCCTTCCTCCTAGATTTTGATGTGGTGGAGGCGCACAGAGATGGGAAAGGTAGTCATTCAGAGTTTTTAGCATGCATTGTTGTTTTTGAACTCCCTACTCTAGAGTTGGGGGGGGGGGCACTGTTTATTTTTTTGCTGGCCCAGAGTTTGAGCCCAGGTGGGTCTGTTCCTACGGGTTTTGCCTTGAGCCTGCCTGTTTGTTGCAGGAAAGGACCAGTGTTTAGAGGGAATATTTCTGCTAAACCTAGGAGGTTGCACTTGAAGGAAATCTTTAGTCTGCATCAATTTTGTTTTGTCTTTCATCTTTTGGAGTACCTCTTCAGTTTTCTGTCTGAACAAGTGGTCTTTGTCAAGAGGTGAATCCACGATTTTAGCTTTGACATGATCAGGGAGTTTGTTCCTTCAACCATGTGTGTCTTCTGATAAATCCTGTCACTGCTGCCCTGCTTGAAGCTTCTAGGGTGTCAAACCTACAGTGCAAGGAGTGCTTTGCCACCTGAGATGAAGAGTGTAGTAATTCTGCTATCTCTCTATTACTGGCAAAATCTGGTAAAGCAGAAATTTTCTGTTTCAAAAGTTCCAAAGTGTGCTGTTGATATTTTAACATATGGAACTGACAGTTGAGAGCCCTTACAGTTAAAAGTTACAGAGGTATATACTTTTTTATTCCAAACACACTTGTGAAAGCAGCAACAACAATTCACAAACACATACCAACACTATAACCAGTTTTTCTTCTTTATTACGATCTGGTACCTCGGCCTTTCGCCTTCAAAGGATCATAAACACAATGTGCTACCAACAGTATATATACACATAAAGTAATGTTGATTAGCACAAACTTCTCATATTAGTTAGATTAATTAACTAATTCATCAATCAAGTTTTAAAGTGATCACAGTTTTCTAAGGTGCCTTAAAGTAATACATCCAATATGCACATAATGTATAATATAATATCAAGAAAATACATAAAATATCAAAAACATAAATAACTCTCTCTAGTCTAAGAATAGATAATTTTATTACAGGTATTATCTATTCTTAGACTAGAGAGAGTTATTTATGTTTTTGATATTTTATGTATTTTCTTGATATTATATTATACATTATGTGCATACTGGATGTATTACTTTAAGGCACCTTAAAAAAACTGTGATCACTTTAAGACTTGATTGATGAATTAGTTAATTAATCTAACTAATATGAGAAGTTTGTGTTAATCAACATTACTTTATGTGTATATATACTGTTGGTAGCACATTGTGTTTATGATCCTTTGAAGGCGAAAGGCCGAGGTACCAGATCATAATAAAGAAGAAAAACTGGTTATAGTGTTGGTATGTGTTTGTGAATTGTATATACTTTTTTACCCTGTCTACGGCCCTGGATTCTTTGTCTGAGGGAGTAGGATTCTTTGCAGAGGTGGCCTTAACTCCCTTAGGTCCCTGAGTAATCGCATCTGTATCTGCTATAGGATTTCTGTAGAGGAATTTTTGTGAGGCAGGTACCCTGTAATACCTGTCTGGTTTTCTGGGGGCAGGTGGAAGGCTGGATTCTTGGTAAACATCATCTACCACCTCCAAGAAGGGTGGGATGGCCAGAGGCCTAAGCTGGGGTAGGTCCAGAAACTCTCTTAGTCTTTTCTTGGATTGAAGGAAATCCATTGATTCCCACTGGAAGTGTTCCCTGAGGCTGTGGAGGGTTTCCCCAAAGGAAAAGTCCTCCGGAGGTGATGCAGAAAGGATAGAGTCTTCTGCATCTGAGTCTTCATAGGCAGTAAGAGGATTTTCCTCTTCAAAAACAGAGGAGTCAAATCCCTCTGAGTCTAAATCAGATAGGATGTCTGGAAAAGGATCCCTTCTCCTTTTGGCTGGAGTGGCCTGATTACCCTGGATGAAAGTGACGAGATCCTCCACCATTTTTAAGCATTCTAGTTTGAGGAGGGGAGGAGTAGTGGAATGGAGACTTTTTGCTCCTTTCTTTGGAGTGGGTATAAGTCTGGCCTAAAGGGTATCCCACGGTGCCATTGGTGTGTTAGTTGGAAGAGAGGGCGAAGGCCTTAAAGTGAAATCCGAAGTGTAAGCAATATCCTCGGAAGCCAATGCCTGCTTAGCAGCTCCACACCCAACTGAGGCAGAGACAGCCAAAGGCTCAATAGACGATGCAGACATCTGCGGCATACAGGACTTTGAAAGGATCTCAGTAGAGGCCTGCGAAAAAACTGAGTCAGGCATCAGGGGTTGCGAAAGTGCCTCACTGAATTCCGAAGAACTAATGACCCATTTAGCAGTGGTGTCATCGCTAGGCTTGGCCTAATGCAGCCTGTCTCTACCCTTATCTTTCCATTTTTTCGGAAGACCTGCGGTTTGCTGACAGACAGATGCCACATCGATAGTCGGAGGCTGAAGACAAAAATAACTGGCTACACGAAGAGCTCTACAACAAATAGTTCTAGCGTTAAAGGGGGCACAGAACAGACAGCAGGGTACTTCGTGATCTGGGCCTAAGCAAGTGACGCAGTAAGAATGGAAGTCTCGGTGTGGTATTTGCTTTCCACAGGTGAGAGTTTTATTGACTTTTTCAGACATTGGTTAGTGCAAGACAAAAGGAAGGATCCCCAATGGGGTACTTAGCTTTAGACATTTGCAGCTAAAGTTCGAAATCTCGAAATAGCGGACCGGCACTGTTGCGAACTGCTTCTGCTACGGGCTCCACGGTAAGAAGACTGAGGTAATGGCGTCGCCTGCTCTCCTTTATAGCTCGGACGACCTGCAAGCGACATCAGCCGATGCACAAAACCTTGACAATGGTATTCGGACTGAATTAGGGCTACCACAGCATGGATAACCAAAGGTGATGACTGCAGCAGTGAGAAACGAAGAACATTTTTTTTTTGCTAATGCATGCACTAGATCCAGAAATACATGCAAAAATAACGAGACAAGCATGTTGTCTAAAAGCAAACTAGTTAGCAAGATTTAAAAAATATAAATATGCTGAAAACACAGAGTGAAGTTGTTTCAATGTCACAGATTAGTATAACTAAAATGTAAAACAAACACATGGAAAATGTTTTAAAACCATTTATATTAATAACTTCCTCTGAGAAAATACATAATTATTTTCATTTTCTTGTCACACTTCTAATCAAGCTTTAGAGTCAAAGGTTTTTCATCTGTACAGACTAACAGGACACACGTGCTTTTGAAATGCAGTCTGGTTTCCTTGATAAACTTTGCTAAAGCAAGGTTACAATGAAAGCAAATGAGATATGAAATAACAGTCACAAGAAGGTATCTGGAGGGCTTAAAAAGATACAGAATTTATAGAAGCAAAAAAGAATAAGTGGAACACGAGTTAAAGACAGAAGCTAGAAATGTCCACAAAAGAAAACTCGGAAAATATGAATGAACATAGCAATAATTTTAGGACAACTATTTTTTGACAGCAATCCCAGTGCAACCAAAGTGTCAAAATATCTGAGGCAACAAAAGGTTAAAAGGATAACTAAAATCAGGAGCTATGAGAGTGATAGGGCAGAACAACCAGTTAAAAATAGTAGTAAATTATTATAGTAAACTATATAAACAAGATCTTGAACTTGAAAACAATAGACAGGAAAGGGTAACATATTTGACACAATTATACATGCCTCAGTTAACAGAAGTAGAAGGAGGGGTACTAACATAAAAATAAAGGCAATCAAAATTATAGTACTACTGAGAAGTCAGACTACAGGAAAAACCACTGGTAGTGATGGAATTAAACAGAACTATGGGAAAAGGAGGAGCAGAACATCAGAAACATCTAGCTAGTATTTTTTAATTAGAAGTTATGTACCTACCATAACGTTCCATGTTAGTTGTCTTCTCTCACCTTCTTTCTTGCTGGATGGGTTCGGAGCCGATCCTTGGCTCCGACTCGGCACTTGCTTTAGCTTGAGAACTCCTTTTACCAGCTCGAGGCAACCCTATATCCCATGATGCAAGGTGGAACTACCTCAGATCTCGTTTGGTAGCTAACCTACCCTGCTAAAGACTAACCTAACATAATTAGGAACACAAGTTCATAATAGAAGTCCTCATATGAAGGCTCAGGAGGAAAACAACCTGATAGGAACTCTTCAAGATCTGTCCAGGCCAGGGGGAAGGACGGAGGGGCAGAAAGAAGGCAGAGAAGACAACTAACATGGAGCGTTATGGTAGGTACATAACTTCTAAATGTTAAGTTGTCAATCTCGCCTTCATTCTTGCTGGATGGGACCGCGTCCCTAGCACCTGTATCCCGGGTGGCTCAATGGAACAGACCCTTGAGAACTGTGGAACCAAAACTGGCCCTATCTCTGGAGGCCAAGTCCAACTTGTAATGAGAGACAATGGTATGAGGCGTGGCCCAAGTAGCTGCTGCACAAATGGTATCAATGGGTAGTCTATCCTGAAAGGCTGCAGAAGTGGATAGACTCCTGGTTGAGTGTGCTTTTGGTTTAGAAGATAGCTGTTTGCCTCTGAGAGAGTACACATAGGAAATGGTGGAAGTCAACCATCTGGATAAGGTCACATTAGAAACTGGAAGACCTATCCTGTTTTCTGCATAGGAGACAAATAATTGGTCCGATTTCCTGAATTGTTTAGTTCTATGCAAATAGTACCTGAGCTGACGATGGACATCCAAAAAATGCAGTTTCTGTTCAGCTCTGTCGGAATAGTTTGGGAAAAAGACTGGTAGATCTATAGATTGGTTAATATTGGTTTGAGACACAACTTTGGGGAGAAAGGAAGGGTTCGTTCTTAATGATACCCTGTCCTTATGAAAAACCAAATAAGGGGAACGAATGCAGAGAGCTTGAATCTCGGAAACCCTTCTTGCAGAAGTGACAGCCAGTAAAAATATAGTTTTCCAGGTCAATAACTTCAAAGAACATGAAGCAGACGGTTCGAAGGGAGGTTGTATCAAGGATGCCAACATTAAGTTTAGATCCCATTGCGGAGGAGGATGCTTTATAGGTAGCTTTAGGAGAAAAACTCCTCTCAGAAAGGCCTTGCATAATCTATGAGACATAATGTTATTGTCATGCAAGCCAACATGATACTTGGAAATAGCAGCCAGTTGTACTTTGACTGTAGATGACGAGGATCCTGAATGAAAAACCTCCGCCAGGAAATCTAAAACAGAATGTACAGGAGCAGTAAAGGGATCAATATTTCTGGAATTTGCCCAAATAGAAAAACGTCGCCACTTGCTAGCATAAACAGTCCTAGTGGACGACTTTAAAGAAGACACTAAGATGTCTCTGACTGAGTCAGAAATCATCGGTAGCCTGGCTAGGGAAGGAAGTGGAGCAACCAAGCAGTGAGGTTGAGAGAATGAATGGCCCGGTGCTGCTGACCCGACTGGTGGATCAAGAGATCCGGAACTGGGTCCAGATGCCAGGGCTGCACCAGAAGGTGACGATGCAGAGACGGAAACCAAATTTGTCGAGGCCAATATGGGGCAATGAGGATCAACTTGGCCCTCAAAACGGTGGCTTTCTGAATGACTTGTGGAATCAAGGGAAAGGGAGGAAAAGCATACAGAAGTCCCCGGGGCCAATCCTGGGTTAGAGAGTCTCTCAGGGGTTGGCCTGGAAGGGGAAAGAGAGTGAAAAAAATCGGGGCACTTGTTGTTTTGAGGAGTAGCAAAAAGATCGCAACAAGGAGTGCCCCACTTCAGAAAAATCTGATCCACTACAGATTGATTGAGAGACCACTCATGAGGCATCAGAATGGATCTGCTCAGCCTGTCCGCCAATAGGTTGGACCTGCCGGGGATGTGCGTTGCTATCAGAAACCGATGAGAGGAGATCGCCCATTGCCAAAGTCTGAGAGCTTCTCGACATAACGGGTAGGACCTGGTCCCGCCCTGCTTGTTGATGTACCAGACCACGGACATGTTGTCCGTTTGTACTGCAATAGTCCCTGTGGGAAGAAAGTCGTTGAGGGCTTGCAACGTTAAAAGCACTGCTCTCATCTCCAGGACATTTATGTGCAGATGGTATTCTATGGGTTGCCACGTCCCGTGGACCATCCTGCCCTGATAATGCCCCCCCCACCCGATCAGAGAGGCATCCGTAGTGACTGTGGCAACTGGAGGAGGGGGGAATAAAGGGTCGGCCCTGATGAAGAAGAGGGGAAGATATCCACCAATTCAGATGAGCTCTGCACGACTGTGTGACTAAGATTTCGTGCCTCATCGGGAGACTGTGGTACAACCACTGCGTGAATAGCATCCACTGCAGAAGACGCATGTGGAAGCGAGCCAGTGGTAGAAGAACAATGGCCGCAGCCATAAGACCTAGAACCTTCAGTATAAATCTGGCTTTGATCTTGTTGCTCTGCAATAGAATCGAGCAATTTTTGGATGTCCAGAATTCTTTGATCTGTTAGTTTGGCTAACATTTTGACGGTGTTTAATTCTGCGCCTATAAAGGTGATAGATTGGCAAGGCAGCAGAGAAGATTTTTCGAAATTTACTGAAATTCCCAAACTCCTGCAAAGCTGTAGAGTGTAGTCTCTGGACTGAAGAAGCTGACACTTGGTGGTGGCGGAGAGGAGCCAGTCGTCCAAGTAGGGAAACACCTGGAATCCTTGATGTCTCAGATGAGCTGTGACCACTGCCATGCATTTGGTAAACACTCTGGGGGCTGAAGTGAGGCCAAAGGGCAGTGCTCTGAATTGGTAATGACTGGTCCCTAGCCGAAAGCGGAGAAACCTTCTGGAACGTCTGTGAATCTTTATGTGATAGTACGCATCCTGAAGGTCTATAGAGCACATCCAGTTGTCCTTGCCCAGAAAGGGCAGAATGGACTGAAGCGTGACCATCCAGAATCTTGCCTTCTTGACAAATCTGTTTAGATTGCTCAGGTCTAATATTGGTCTCCAATCTCCGTCCTTTTGGGGACCAAAAGAATCTCGAGTAGACGCGGATCCTACCTGGTCTGCCGGCACAGTCTGGACGGCTCTTTTCTAGGAGCTTTGAAACCTCCTGTTCTGCCAAATCCCTTTGACCGGGTGAGATGTCTGGAAGGGATTGTAGAGGTACGGAAACCTTTCGAAGGGGATTTTGTAACCCTCGGATATGATCGACTGTACCCACATCTCTTGTGATAGGGATTGCCAGGCTACTGGGTACAGTGAAATCCTTCCCCCGACTGCCTCCAAGGGTGGACAGTCGGGCAACACCTCAGGGATGCTGAAAGGGCTTCTCAGGAAGAGACTCCCTGTTGCCCTGGTTCTGAGGACCCCCCCTGCCTCTAGGGCGGCGTCTATTATTGTTACCCCTCTGCCTCTGGGGGTAAACTGACCACGTGCGTCCGGTGTAGCTCCTTGGGCTTTACAGAACCACATCTTCCCCCCCTTCTGACCCTTGGGATATGGTCTAGAAGGAGTGGAAAATTGGACTCCAACGGCAGAAAGAGTTTTACCGTCCTGCTCGCACCTGGTCAAGGTATCCTTCACCTGAGGTCCGAACAAAGCCGAACCATCAAAGGGGGTATTAGTGAAGGACGCCTTAAAGGGGTCCGCAAAATTACAAAGCCGCATCCAGGCTTGGCGTCTAAGAGCAACTCCTGTGCCTGCGGCCCTGCTCGCTCCATCGGCCGCATAGGATATGAGCCACATGTAGGAGTTAGATAGGGAATTCAGGATTGCAAGCTGCGAGGCAATCTTTTCTTGAGCCCCAGCAGCAGAAGGATCCTGGACTACTTCACCCAGTTCCTTGAGAATATCTCGTTGAAGCCTGGTGAAGTGACAAAGGTAGTTCAGCGAACGCATAGCAAAGGTCGCTGAAGAAAACATCCGCTTTCCATACCTGTCCATGGTCCTAGAATCCTTGTTAGGAGGATGGACAGGTACTGAAGGATCCGCCAGTTCCTTCTTAGTGGCCGCCACCACCATAGCATCCACAGAGACACCCTTGGAAAGGAACTGTTTGTCCGTAGGGGCCGTGATAAATTTGGATGGTCTCCTGGGGACAGGTTCCACAGAATCTGGAGCCGCCCACGCCTTCCGAGCCACTACCTGCATAAGTGGGTCGAAAGGCAGAGACACCCAGGAGGTGGAGGGTTGGGATCCAAAAGCCTCCAGGTATACCGACTCATCCTCGGAGGGATCAATGGATGGCCAATTCCCCCTCTGTTTGAGGAGCTCAAGGATGTCTGAAAAGGAGACATCCACAGAGGGGGATCGTGGGGAACCCTCAGACTCATCTAAGTCGGTATCCGATGTAGTAGACTCGGGGGAGTCTGTGCGTTTCCTCTTACACGTCCTCTTCCGAGGGGGTTCACCTGCTGGATCAGGAGAAACTTCGGAAGAGGAGGAAATTCCCAATGGGGAAACCTGGGGCGATGGATCCCTGGGCCTGAGAGCAAGAGGCTGGCAAGAGGCGTCTACAGGCACTGAAGAGGGAGGAGCTAGAGGAATGGACCGTTGACCAGGCTCAGAGGCCAGGACACTCCTCATCACCTCAAAGGCTCCCCTCCCCGGGAGGCCGGAATATCCCCGCTCCGAGGAAACAGGAATTCCCGGCTCCACTGAGAGGGAAGGCTCGAGGCGATGTCGGCGCCGAGCTTACCAAAGCCGAAGCCCGAGAGGGAGAGCGGGGTCGGACAAGGGTCCGATGCCACTAGCCCCTCGGAGCCGACAAGGGAAACCCGACGACCGGATCCCTCCAAGGAAGGCCTCAAGGAGGAGATCGGAGCCGAGGATGACGGAGCCGAAGGATGTATCGGCTCGGCACGAAACAGTCGCTGTCCCGAGAAGCTCCGGCTCCGAACTCTGGTGTGGAGTCGCAGGAGGAAGTTCAAGGGGTGAGGCTATAGCCGAAGTCTGTTGAGACGGGCTATGGAGCATTTGGGCCAGTGCCTGTGACTTCAACAGCCTGCTTACCACCCTCTCTAAGTCGTGGTCAGACAGCCTGGAAGATCTCGAAGATCGGCTCCGATGGCTCCGCTCCTACAAAAGAGGAGACCCCGGAGCCGAGTGGATACTCTGTAACGAAGGGGACCGAGATCTCTTCGAGGCGAAGTCATCGGAGCCGAAGTCCCCTGAATTCCAGATGGAGCGAAGGTTTCTCGGCTCCGATGCTGGATAAGGTGTCGGCTCCAGCCGGAGCCGACAAGGCCACAGTAGACAAGGTATCGGAACCAGCGGTGCCGAACCCACTACTTTTAAGGTAGATACATCGGTTCCAGCGGAGCGATCTCGGCTCCGACGGAGCCGGAGCCACCGGAGGAGGCTTGGATACTGAAGCCTGAGCCTTCGGTGGCTTAGCAGGTTTCCCAGACCCTGCTTTAGAGGGAGAACCTTCTGGCTTAAGTAAGCCACGGAGGATAAGCTTATTCCTCCATTCCTGCAGGACTCTCTGGCTAAAAGAGTGACACAAAGCACAGGAGTCCTGCAGGTGCAAAGGCCCCAGGCAATAAACACAAGAAGTGTGACCATCTGTCAGAGACATTTTCTGACAGCACGAGTCACACTTCTTGAAGCCTGAGACCTTGCCTTCCCTAGACATAATCCTAGGAGGAAGTCACACACACAAACCCCAACAAACACACAAAATTAATCCCCTAACACACAACACACAGGAAGGGATTAACCAATGGGGTTTAGGCCTAACTAAAACTTTTACACTAAAGGTAATAAAAAGTTTGAAAAACAAGGGAATAGGGTGGGCTATAACTCACTACAGACTATAAAAGTGGATACAAGGAGAAATAAAACCCTAACTAAGCTTTTCTCTTTTAACAAGAAAATTACTTACCTCAGCTGGCAAAGGAGACCTCTTTCGCTAAGCGGCAAACGAGATCTGGGGTAGTTCCGCCTTGCATCATGGGATATAGGGTTGCCTCGAGCTGGTAAAAGGAGTTCTCAAGCTAAAGCAAGTGCCAAGTCGGAGCCGAGGATCGGCTCCGAACCCATCCAGCAAGAATGAAGGCGAGATTGACAACTTAACATCAATATTTTTCTGGGCACGATGCACTCTTGATTTGAAGAGAGGCTGTGGTGGTAGTTATATCAAAGTCAAGGAAAGGACCCAGGGTCATACAGACCAATTTTGATTCTGAATGAGGACTACAAAGTATTTTTGACAACTTTGGCAAAAAGAATGGCAAAATATTGCTGAACAAAAACAATACATTGATGTGAATAGGTATGAATACTGAAAAATCCATTTGACAGAGTGAGTTGGGTATTTATGAAGAGATCTCACGAGGAATGTGGGTTTCCCCAAAACATAGGGAACATTAACATTTATCCTCTACAAAGGATTTCAAGAAGAGGAGTATAGCAGTGAGATGTCTACATTGTTTTGCCTTATAAGAGGGGACTAGGCAGGGTTACCCACTTCCTGATCTTACTAACCATGACTTCATTTTTCTTAATGCACATTGTACTATAACTAGATGTGTTCTCCTTTCTCTTTCATCATAGTCATGTCACACTATAGTTTCTGTGGGGTTTAATTCATTAAGAAGCTCCGCTGTCCATTACCCCAGGTACTTCCTCAAAGTCTTTAAATTTTTTTTCCTTCTATCTTCTCTGAATAGCTGTGAACCTTATGTTTTCATGCCTGAGCCATCTTCCAGCTTAATCAGCTTTTGTCATATCTCATCTTGCTTCATTTCATTTTCAGCCAGTATCTTCCCCTAAGTGTCCACTTGTCTGCAGTTCTATGATGGCACTTCCACTTCTTGCAGTTTTTTATTACTAGTTATAGAAGTCTATTAATGTACTGCTCATTTTGAAAAGCTCAGCATGCATTTGGCTTACTTTTTATTCAGTGAAATTTAATGCCATCTCCTTTTGACTTGCCATTTCAGGCCCGATTTCCTACCAGATCACCATGTTATCCCATGAGTCTCTTACAAAAGCACCTTTTATACTCCTTAACTTATCCTGTTCTTCCTACCTTTTTTAGCTGAAATTTATGCTTTGTAGAATTTATTTGGTGGATGCTTTCTTGGAAATATCAGCCTTTAACAAAACCTAACGATGTTCCAGTCTGGAGCAGAAGTCCCTGTTTTCTTACTCTTGTGCTGCCATACCAGAAGTCATCTGCTCATGTCTTATAGTCTTCTGAATACCATTATGAGGCTTGCCTGCTGCACCATTAGAGATCTGGTGACCTCCTATAGCTCAGTAAACCAAACAGCTCAGCTAACACTAGAACAAGAGACCTGAATCTTCATCAGTAGATAAACAGAACACAATGCAAAGAGAGATTCATCACCTATGATCTCCTCTTTGTCTAGACTCAACTTCCTCTGCTGGTTAAATAGCTATTCAATACTGTCAATCAACTAAACCTGAATGACTACACTCAGATTTACCCTGGGGTAAACTGACCTCTCCCTCCTTGAGGAAGGAGACAAAATCTGAGGTTACTTACTGGCAAGGTGAACATGGCCATTAGGCTAAAACAGCCTTGAAACTGCTATGAATAATTTACCCTGATCTTCCTAAACCCCACTACCTAATTCTTGCTCCTAGTCCTCCTGTTTTACTTCCCATGACTACCTTCTCCCTTTTACATAATGCGAGGTTCCATAAACTTCATCCCAGACAACCTAAATCAGCAAACAGGCAACACTGTCTCACATTGCCCTCTTGACAATATATCACCGAGCAAAATCAATCTACCTCTCCAGTTAGCTCCTCACACCTAACTTCTTCTTCTCGTCAAGTTACTCCTACTAGTGTTCAACTCTCATACTTTGTCTCCTTACTTGTCATCTCTTTCATTACTTTCCTTATCTCAGTCCTGAAAGGATTCTTAATGAACACATGCAAGTCTCACACATTTCAAAACTCATCTATTCAACATTCTCATAACACTCAGAGACGCACTGCATTAATGTAAGCATATTTATGTACACAGTTACCCTGTACAGAAAATATTTCTTCTAGTTCCTCGTTCAAGAACTACACCTCCTTAAAATGTTCTTGTGATATTTGTTTCTTAATATTCATTCTTCAGATGACTTAATATACTGAATAAATCTTTGTGATCATTTGAGCAATACATTACTGTACACACAAGCTGACTGCGGTGGTGGCATTGCGGTAGCGTTGTTGCCTCATAGCAAGACGTTGACGTTGTCCCGTTCGATTCTCAGCTAGAGCGTCTTCTGTGTGGAGGCATACGTGAAAGGGGCGTGCTGGTTGACTGGGCTGGTAACCCGGTATGTAAAAATCCACTACCAATCATTAGCAGACCGGAGTTCCGCTGTGGCGACCCCTAACCGGGAAAAGCCGAAAGACAAACAAATTACTGTACACATAAGATTCAAAACATGCTTTTTGTTGAACTATAATATTACTATGTAATTATGACTCATCAATATCAGTAACATAAAATGATGTTATGATTGTCTAATACACTCACACTTATGGGATCATAACCTCCACCTGCCCAAACACTTTCTTAAAATATACATTTTTATATATAGTTGCCCGTGTACTGATTCTGGCTGTACTTTGTGACCTAAACCTTAAGCAGTTTCCATTATTTTAATAAACTTAACCTTTGTCTGAAAAATGCCTTTTGCACTAAATCTCAAATTAAATCCAGAAGCCTTTTATGGTGTAAAAGAATACAAGCTCTAGTTGTGATAACACTGACTTAGGTATAGCACTCTTTTCGAAATCATACAACTGCAAAACATATTTTTAAATATGATTAGCACAACACACTATAGTCAGATTCAAACCCCACAGTTTTCTAGATTATCGCTCTACATCCTACAACATTAATTAGTGACAGGCAAATATGTCAATACAAACAGTTATATTAAGCTACAGATATTGGTAATTACATATAATACTGAGTAAATTCATCCCTGTAACAGTATACCATCAGTAACATACTTGTATAAATGTCTATTACACACAGAATGGACAAAAAAAAAAAAAAAAACACGGTTAAAGGACCATCACATAGTATTCAAACCATCTGCATCCCTTCCACTTATTTACTGGGCAGAACTTTGAGCACAATGAAATCATCATCTACCATCATGTAGAGCTTCTCAGTCCATCTAGCTATCTTATTGCTTGAATTATGCACGTACGCATATCACCTTCTCTGTTAAATTCAGCCTCTCTTCCCATTCATCCTGTTTCAATCACTGTACAGACATCTATCAGTTCATCAGTCTCTTTTTGTTTCACTTGTAGTTGAGTTATTCTCACAAACAGCTGTCTTATTTTTCCAGTACCTCCACCTAGACTGTCAAACTTCAACATGTGAAAATACTTTCAAAGTAATGACAATCTAAGTATCAATCCCCCCAGCTACTCTATTACCGCATCTACAAAATGCATACAATCTTTTAATGAAATAAACAGGTTCCACCTGTACAGATCTCCCCAAATGGAAAGTAATATTACTGATGCTGCCTTTTTATTCTCTCGTGCTTCTCAGGCCTTTAGGAATTCTGTTGTATAGAAACAAAAGAAGGAAATATTTGGCACAGAAGCATCTAAAATACAAGCCTTGGTGTCTTCACAGAGATGATCTGAAGTAAGCCGAACAATTTTCCTTAAAAAAAAACGGTTTGCATCATCAGCAGCATCATAGGCACAACTTACTGCTTGCAGCCCAATGTTTTCAGCTGCACGGACAAATGGTTACTAGCTTTTATTTCATTTCAGAATCAGCCAAATGTGTTCCTCATCTCAGAAACATAATTATGAGAAGATAATGGGTTGGTTTGTTAGCTAGGGGCTAAAACAGCTACTGTACTAGATGTATGAACTAACAACCCATCCTCCCCCCTAGTGAAGGGCAAGAATTTTGGAGGAATTTTCAATATGTTGGGTTCCCCAAATGCTTTAGGTAAAGTCAAAGTTATAATATCAAAAGGAATTCTCCTTACCAAATGCAACTGAAATAGCCAGCTGAGCTTTGAGCTAGTGGATGAGTTTCAGGATGTTTAAAGTTCTTCTTCCATAAATGATGGAATTTCTTAAAAGGGGTATGTACTTTTCCCATGGGTTCTAAGCTTTTACGTAACTGTAACACTCATCTCTTAGGAGCTGAAATTTGACAAGATGGTTAGACAAAACTTCTGTTAATAAAATGAGTACTTTCAGAAATTGAAATACCTTGTTGGGACAGATGATTCTAAAGAAAGGGCAGAAAATGCATGATAATGCAAAGCCAGCTAATCCAGCTGGCTTCTATGTTTGTAAAAATATTTCAAATTTGTTCTCCTTGATTTTGAGCCTTTGTCCTCCCCTCCACCTTACCACCAACCATTATGTTTAGCTTTGTCCGGATTTCTTGTGCTCAGAAGTTGAGAGGTAGGTCTTCAGTTCAAATGAAACCTTAACAGGTACAGGCAAAGGATTAGGCTGACTACTTCAAAGTCTGAATATCTCAGTCTGTGTAACTACTTCTCCAGGTACTTAAAACCTATCCACTGGAGAGATGATGATTTCTCTAACTAATTTCCTATAATCAATTTCAGTGAAAAGATAGTAGCTCAGGATTTCTCCTCAAGGAGGATACTGTTTTCCTTGAGTTTTAATCCCTCAGGTTAGTCTGTCACAAAAGCTTGCAACATGGACTTTGGAAGTTTGCTCCTTGAGGTCCATTCCTTAGGCTTCACAACTTCCAGTATAATCTTTATGATGACTGAAATCTGCATATTCATTTGTATTACGTACCTGCTTTGAGTTACCTGTTTTGAGTTTTATCTTCGGTACCGCCTTCAATACAATCTCCCCAGGCACTTCAATGATGGGCTTTTCTTCCCTAACAAAGACAGTCAATTGAAAAGGTGTGCCAATTTCCAAAAATGAAAGAGTCAATGGTGAAGTCATGGAGTCCCCGGGAAAAAAATATTTTTAATGCATTCCACCATTTGCTGAATTATTTTTTCATACTATACTTCTCTGGCTATACTTTAAACTTCATGGATTTCCTTTCTAGTGACTGGAGTTTTTTTCTTTTTTAGGAAAGAAGACAAAGCTTTTTTTTACCTTCTAATTAAGTTTTGTGTTTCAATTTCCTACAGAGTTGATAATTTTCAGTATCAGTCAATTCTAAAGCAAAACAAGCAGTGTGAACATCTTCAGGGCATATTTGTCTACCACACTTACATATGTTTACAAATCTTGACAGAGACAGCAGGAATGCTACAATAATACAAATAAAATAAGTCTAAGAATTTAGCTGTTGTGCAGTAAACTTTTGGCCAAAATGAGTGAAAGATGTTTATCTGTTGAAGTGGTGACAAGAACTGATTAAAACATGCCCATACAAAGCAGATAAGATTAAAGCCATGCAAAGAACTATATCACAAGTTAACAGCACAAGCCTTCACTGGGATATACGAGGAAGGTAGAAACCCACTACTTTTTTAAATGCTGGTTTGGTTGGGAGAAGCTATACAGGTATGAAAAGACCCTTACTGTTAAGATTTACTGTAATAGTAACTATTTTAAAGAGTATCAGTCCCCCAAAGGGCAATCCCACACCACAGTCATCAAGACTGCGGTGGGACAGCTAATGTAGTTGCTTGCTTCTGCTACTTGAAGGAAACCAGAGAAAGCAATACAGTGCGAGTCTTGGGGCCGTCCTGTTGGGGCATGAAAATTTCTTACATTTTTATAGGTGGCCAGGTATAGAATGGGAAGAAGTGGAAGGACAGGATCACAGATTGTCCAGAGATGAAGGCCTGTTTCCTGCAAAAGTGGTCACCAACCAGATACTGTAAAGGCTGGCCAAAGATCACTTCCCCCAAAATTAAGGCATCCAGAACCTTGTTTCGGTTCACAGGTAGGTACTAGGCTATCGGCCCAAGGGCCTACGTAAGCCTAGCCAGCAAGGTTCCATAGCTTATGCCACCCAAGAAAGTTATTTTCCTGTGCCACTGTCCAGCAGAGACACAGAAGTGATCCTCAGGGTGTATTTCCTATTTCCCAGCCACTCATCAAGATTTTTCTTGAAGAATGCTAATGAAGAAAGTACAGTTGTGTACCTACCATAAATGTAGATGTTCGAGTGTATTCACTGTTGCAGTTATTACACTTGGGTTATCCTGCTGGCAGACTACCTGCAGTCGGCCTGAATTCCAAAGTCTAGGTCCAGCGTCGGTTGCTGTCACCTCTTCCCTGATGTCAGTGCGCCAGGGGTATAAAAAGATGCAGCAGACTCCATTTTCTTCAGTTTTTCTTGCCCCAGATGTCAGGTGCCCCCAAATTGATAGGCAGAAAATTATGCCAATAAGTATGCATGCACAAACAAACATTTCCTTCATCTACAAGCAAATACACCATATAGGTTTGTATAGGATAGAGAAGTACAGATAAGTCCCAGCAAATAAAAGGGGGATGGTGGGTGGGTAACCCAGACTGCAACAATGAATACACTCAAACATCTACATTTATGGTAGGTACACAACTGTACTATGTTCATCATGTTTTACCTTTGCAGTCATTACACTTGGGTTGAATCCCAACGCTTAGGTTGGGTGGCTGGGTCTAAATAGGATTAGGAGAGGCTATAAGGCCCTGCAGAACTGCAGTGGCAGAGCCTGCTCTGGATTTAGAGTAGAGAGGTAAGTGGTAGTGCTTGGTAAAAGTGTGCATTGAACTAAGTTGCAGCCTCTAAAATGTCTTTGGTTGGTACTCCTCTGAGGAAGGCTGCTGCTCTGGTTGAGTGTGGCCTAATGCCCTTAGGCACTGATTTGCCATGTTGTGAATAGCAGAAACGAATGCAGTGGCCTATCCATTTTGAAATAGTCTGCTTTGAGATAGCCTTCCCTTGTGATCCTGTAGCATATGCTACTAAGAGTTGCTCAGTCTTTCTGAAAGCTTTAGTTCCGTCCAAGTAGAAGCGCAGCCGTCTGTGTATGTCCAAAGAATGTAGGAATCTCTCACCCTTATTCTGTGGGTTTGGATAAAAGGTAGGCAAATGAACGGTTTGGTTAAGGGCCACACTGGACATTACCTTAGGCATAAATGTCGGGTTCGTCCTCAGAGAAACCCTGTCTGGATGGAAAATGATAAAAGGTTCCACAGCCATGAGTGCCTGTAACTCTGAGACTCGTCCTGCAGAGGTTATTGCTAGGAGCAGAGCTGTTTTTCAAGATAAGAACTTTATTTCAGCTGTATTGGCTGGCTCAAAAGGCGGCAGTGTGAGTTTTTCCAAGACATAATTGAGGTCCCATGCAGGTATTGGTGCTCTCCTTGGAGGTCTTATGTTTGTGGCCCCTCTGAGGTACTGTCTTAGCAATGGATGTGAAAAAATTGGTGGTTCCGTATTGTAATGAGATGAAATGGCAGAGGCATGGATTTTAATTGATGAAAAGGATAGGCCTTTGTCCAGCATCTCAGTCAGGTATTGTAAAATCTGAGGAATATTTGGTACAAACGTGTCAATTCCTTGTGCCTGGTTCTAAGCACAGAATCTTTTCCATTTTTCTGCATAAGATTTTCTAGTACTGGGCCTCCTGGCCTCCAAAATAACATCCATCACTGCTTTAGAGAGAGGTGTGTTCTGAATGGCTACATTATACGCCATGCTGCCAGATTTAGGGTTCTGAGTTGGCTGTGCAGGATCTGAATGTTTCGTTGGGTCAGTAAATGAGGAATTACAGGCAATGTCCAGGCTGGGCCTTGAGACAAGCTCTTTAGGATTGAGTACCAGTACTGGTGGGGCCAGTCTGGAGCAATCAGAATCATTTTTGGCTTCTCTTGTCTGACCTTTAGGATTACCTTGGGGAGGACAGGGAGAGGAGGAAAGGCATATACTGTTAGGGTTTTCCAGCTGAATGATGGAGCATCCACTTTCCATGCTTGCTTGTGATAAGTCCTTGTGCAGAATCGTTGTAGTTGGCAGTTGTGAGGGGTGGCAAATAGATCTATGTCTGGGCGTCCCCGTTTCTTTATTATCATGCTGAAGACTTGTGGATCCAGTTTCCACTCGTGGGGATCCGTGAGGTTTCTGCTTAGTTCGTCTGCCAGAGTATTTTTCTTTCCTGGCAGGAATTGTGCTTGCAGGTGTACTTGATAAGTCAATGCTGTGTCCCACAAAGTCATGGCTTGTCTGCAGAGGGGGTAGGAATGAGTGCCTCCCTGTTTGTTTATGTACCACATGACTGTATTATTGTCCATCCTTATCAGTAGTTGTCCTGGATGGAGTAGATCCTTGAAAGCTGTTAGGGCATTCTGAACAGTTAGCATCTCTTTTTGATTGATATGAAGATGCCTTTGGCTTGTGGGCCATGTGCCTTGAATACATTTTCCTGCCATGTGGGCCCCCCCAGGCATAATCTGAAGCATCCATTGTTATTGACTGCCTGGCTGTGGGTAGGGTGAATGGCTGTCCCTTGTTGTGGTGACAGGCCTGTGCCCACCATCAAAACTCCTGTTGCAGGCAAGGAATGATGGTAATTAATGTTTCCAGGCTGTGAAAATGTTGAGTCCAAACACTTTTTAGAAACCATTGTAGTTTCCTCATATGCAGTCTGGCATATGGAATTAG